>NC_048302.1:19495012-19515990 GCF_013100865.1 Trachemys scripta elegans
GAGGGGTAGCCGTGTTATTCTGAATCTGTAAAAAGCAACAGAGGGTCCTGTGGCACCTTTAAGACTAACAGAAGTGTTGGAGCATAAGCTTTCGTGGGTGAATGCCCACTTCACAGACGCAAGTCTGATGAAGTGGGCATTCACCCACGAAAGCTTATGCTCCAATACTTCTGTTAGTCTTAAAGGTGCCACAGGACCCTCTGTTGCTTTAGACTATGTAGTTATTTCTCCCCCCATGTGGAATGTGGCTTATGGAAGAACACAGGTAAATTGATTGCCTAGTTAAGGTGAAATTCAGAGACCACCTTGAGGATGAACTTCACAGGATGTCTCAGAACCACTTTGTCTTTGTGGAATGAGGCGTATGAGGTTCTGCAATGAGTGCCCAAATCTCACTCACTCTCCTGGCCAAGGTGATGCTCAACAAAAAAACTATTTTAAAGGTAAGATGGTGGATGGAGCACTGTCTGAGGGGCTTAGAGGGGGGCTCCATAAGCCTCAGGAGTATGATGTTCAGGTCCTATATTGGAGCATGCTCTGTGACCAGTGGGAAAGTATTCATCAAGCTTTTAAGAATTTCAGTACCATCAGATGGGAGATTATATGCGACTGTATCAGAGGACAGTACGTGGGTATCACTTCCAGATGAACCTTGATTGAACATAAGGGTCTAGAATGTTTCAACTGGGTCTAGAATGTTTCAATCCAGAATCTTGGTGTCAAGGCCTGCTCAGGCACTAGGCCACATTGGGCTGCCAATATGGAAAATCTCTTCCACTAGAGGAAGCAGTCTGCCTTGCACACAATTTCCTGCTTTGTGCCAGGAACTCCTGGATAGATGAGGAGCAGTCATTATCCATGCTTCTCATCCAGGTCATCAACTCTAGCAATGTCAGGTCTGGATGAAATAATTGCCCTGGTTCTGAGGCAACAGGCATGGGCAATCAGAAAGCTTGACTGGGGGTTGTACGGATATGTGCAGCAAGTCCAACAGCCAGAACTGTCTCAGCCACTAGAGAGCTGAGGATAAGCCTGGCCCAGTTTCATCTGCCTTTGGCAATCACCCTGGAGATTAGAGGGATCAGTGGGAAAGCATACATCAGCAGGAAAGCATCCAGTAGGGATCCCAGGCTCATGTCATAGAGTTTAAGGCCAGAAGACAACTAGATCATTTAGTCTGACTTCCTGTATAACACAGGCCACCAATACCACCTGCACACTAAACCTGACAACCAAAATTAGACCAAAGCATTACAGCCTATAGAAGACTAGACTATGATGTGCCACACACAGACAGTGAGGGACTGAGCTGCAACAGTGATAAAAAGGTCTCTCAACACTTTGGGGGGAAAACCCCTTACTGACACCTGAAGATGGCCAGCTGAAACCCTGAAGCATGAACTTTAGGAATATAAGACATAAACCAGAAGTGAGCCTGAGGGCTGTTGAACCTTGCCCCCTACCATCACAAGCTACCCAGTCATACAATCACACTCAAATTTGTCCAGCTGGCTCTTAAAAACTAATTAAGTTGCTTGCTTCCATAACTGCACTTGGGAGGCTGTTGCAAAACCTCACCCCTCTGATAGTTAGAAACTTTCTTCTACTTCCCTTCTAGAACAGATGTTGGTGCACTTCACATAGACCTGTTTGCCATCGGAGACAATTATCAGATTTCCCCCATTGATGGAATATCAACTCTGTGATGGACCACAGCAGTGATCACTCATGACTGGTAACAGATTGTCTGCTCAGGATATCCATCAAGTTGTTGCTGGTTCCCAGCAGGTATAGAGCTATCAGGATTATGTTGTGTATGCAGCAGCTATTCCACAGATGGATCGCCTCTCTTCACAGTGGAGAAGGGTGAGTGCCCCCTTGTTTATGCAGTACATCACCAAATGTTGCCTGTCAGTATCTGTACTACAGAGTGCCGCAGGACTGGTAGGAATGCCCACATGTCAATCTGATGGCCCAGAGTTCTAAGACATTTACATGTAGGCTCAAGTCCTCTAAGGACCATGGTCCTTTGTAATTTTTGATGGTCGATGTAGCACCCCATTCCATACTGAATGGATACATGCTAATTGGCTGTTTGTGAGCAGCCCAGGTGGGAGTTACAGCAGCAAGGCATTGTGAGGCACCCAAGGTTGCCTGGCGGTGGTGACACAGCCCCTCACTTGTCTGGATTGCACCTTGGAATGTCAAAGTCTCACTCCACTTTTCAAACAGTAAGCCTCACTAACCCTGAAAAATTAAGTATTACCATCTCCATATTACAGAGGGAAAAACTGTGGCATAGAAAGGACAAATAACTTGATCATTGGTAGAACTCCTGAGCTATAGACCGAATGTTAAATCATGTCAGTAAAGAGATTTGAACTTGTATTTTATTTACAAATTGCATTACATAATAATCAAATACATGAAATATGGCAATTGTAAGAGATCAGTAAACTGTCTGGGTAGTTATTGGCTATGTGCCTAAATAATATGGCTTAAGGCATGCTTTAATAGCCCAGTAATATACTGTAATACCCAAGAAACCTCTCTGAAAAGTACTATGCCATCTGGTTAGTGTGTAAATGCAAGGTTTAGGTGCAAGCCTGAATCAGAAGTATGTTTCTTTGGCTGTGTTCAATTTTCATACACCTCCAATTGTGGATCAAATATTGCCCCTTTTACAAATCTTGTTTCCAAGTTTTTATACTGAGTTTTCTATCCTGGCACTTGTAAATTACAAATATCATTTATTTTCGTCTCCTTTTACTGCACATACAAAACTAAAACCATCTTCAAACAAACTAGAAACATTGGTACTTCCTAATTCATACAACTTTTATGGGTGTCTAGTTATGGAAAAATCTCATTTATGAGATTGAAAGTTACTTCCTGGCCCACATCCCTGCTCTGTTAGGTACCAACAGTCCATGAATTCATAGACAGTCCATAAAAAGAGGGGGAGAAATTTGAATGCTCTTAAAAGCCCATAAAATAGTAATTTTAAATAACATGATATATTTAGATATTTTTCTTTTTTACTCTGACTATAAAAGTGGTAGTGTTGAGCCCATAAGGAGAGCTTATTAAAACTAAAGTTCTGGATGGAAACCCTTAGAAGAACCAAGTACAGGGAGGAAGCTTACGCTGAGGTTTCTCTAGAGAAAGGGTATTTTAAACTTAAAAATCAAGCCTAACTCTAGGAAGGTGTATAAGTTTGGCCACAGTCTCAGGACCCGTGTGCTCCATTGAGGATGGATTGGTACATCTACCGTGTCTAGACTGGGAACAGGCAGTGAGAAGCTGTTGCTGGGTCCCAGTACCAAGCAGTTCTAATGCAATGAACATTGTTGTTTGGAAAATCAACAAATGTATATTAAGTCTCAGCTGCCTCTTAAAGCTAACCACAGTAGAATGCCTCAAATGTCTTGGCTGCTTTTTTCTTTGAATAAACTTAAGTCAATTGCTGAAGAGAACATTGTCTGATGTACTATTACTTTGTATGTGTTGTTAGTGGGTTCTAAATTGTTTTGTGCTTTGAAAATTTCAAACTTCTCTTTTTCTAAAAAATACAAGCAACAACTCCTCCCCCACAAGCATACATACATATCAAGTAGAGAAGGGATTAGTCACTAAATAAATTAATGGAGATATCCCATCTCCTAGAGCTGGAAGGGACCTTGAAAGGTCATCGAGTCCAGCCCCCTGCCTTCACTAGACCAAGTACTGATTTTGCCCCAGGTCCCCAAGTGGCCCCCTCAAGGATTGAACTCACAACCCTGGGTTTAGCAGGCCAATGCTCAAACCACTGAGCTATCCCTCCCCCTAATTTAATGATTGAACTCACAACCCTGAGTTTAGCAGGCCAATGCTCAAACCACTGAGCTATCCCTCCCCCCAAAAGAACCTTCTGGTTCCTATGCTAGGTGATAGCTCCATGTACTGGATTATAATCCATGAGGAATGGATGAAACTGTATTGCACAAGAACTTCTCAGCATAAAGATTGTTGCCCTAAGGATGGTAGGTCATGCTTATGGGTGCAATCATATTAATCATTGCTTCCATTTACAGATATAGAACAACCCTTGTTTATGTGAAATTGAGTTAACCTGTGCTCGATCAAGTCCCTCAAAAGTGCTGTGAATCATACACTACAACCTCGTTTACACATAACACCATGTTCACAGGTTTTGGATGTCTTGGGTTCCAACTTTTACAGTGCCCAATCCTGAAAACAGTCACTTAGGTGAGTAACATACATTACTCAGACATGGGCCTTGCTCCTCTACTGGTATCTGCTCGCATGAACCTCTGTCCCCCGGGAGAGGCCCATAAATCAATGAAATTCTGTAAAGGTTTGCACTAATGTATCCCCAGGCAGGATTGAAGCCTCTTGAGTAATTCTATTCAACTAAAAGGGACTACTCATCTGAGTAATGTTAATCACATGAGTAAGCCCACAGGTGGCAAATAAGCACGCTTCCTTAAGAATTTGCTGTAATGATATTTCTAAATGTCTATTTTCCTTTTCAACGTTCTTGAGCACATTACAGTTATGTGATTTTTCAATACAGATAAATTAGACTAATCACCAAAAATAATTACAAAATAAGTTTTGTAATCTTTTGATGGAATAGGCAATCCATGCTTTCACCAAGATTCCCAGAGTCACTGCAGGCAACGTTGCAAAGTAACCTCTGTATGGAAGATGTTAAAGCTCATAAAGGGACACAGCTCTCTGGCTCTGATTCTTCTCTTACAATAGATTTACACCAGTTTAAATCCATTGACTTCAGTGGTGTTACCACTCATTATCAGTAATGTACACGGAGAGGATAATTAGGCTTGATTAGAAGTAAGAGCTCTTCTTGTAGTCACATTATTAATTATGTCAATTGCACAGTAAGATTTTGATATTGTCATGATACTAAGAGCTTAGAGTACCTTACAACTTCAAAGCACTGCATAAAAATGCATTTTCTTATCAACACTAACTTATGTCCACTAAACATACACAAATATATTTGCATTCAAGCAAGCAGCATTTTATGACAAATGTTACCATGCCATTTGTTTAAAATGGAAACTAAAACATCGTTTGGGTATTGTTCTACCAGGGAAGAAAGCTTAAATCCTTAACTCAAGACAAATGTATTTACTTCTGCATCTTTGTTTATCTGATTACTGCAAGGGAACACTTTGTTACAGTTGTATCCATTTTTCACAGGAACTGTGGATAAGTACAGTTTACTAGAACCTGCTGAGACAATCTGTTGAGTCTGTTTTAATGTTGTTATAAGCCAGTTAAACATGTACTTGTTAGCTGTATGTATACTAATTTAGCATATTGATGGCCTGTCAGTACAAATATCTAAAGAACACTAAAACACAAACACAGATGCAGAAATGCAAAGCAAATCCAGCATATGGTCAGCATTTTGAGGGACAGGAGGAAAAAAAAAAAACCCCAAAAGACCAGAGTTCACAGTAAATGACAGTAAACACCTAAAACATGAACCTGAAAACAAAATCACTAGAGGCTTCCCCAAAAAAGTGGTGGGAAATAATAATTCACAGTCTCAGAAACACAGGCTCTAAGTATATATGCTGTGAACTTTGTGTATTGCTGGCTGATTTTAGTATAAATGGAAGAAGAACTAAGGTCTGAGCATCAGTATGCCAGTGAGATTGATGTAAATAAAGTGAACTGCAAAGACTGTATTACTGGACTTCACAAACTGTATCTTCTATTATCTCCGATCCCTCAATGTTAATTTTTCTGTTTAACACTGGATAGTAATTGATATTTTGCATGACGTGTACAACTTGGTCTTTCAGTAAAAGCATGTATGTGCAAAATCTTAAAACAAATCTCTATCGCTTCAGGTGAATGTGACAGGAGTTGGCTGCATGTGCTTTTTTCTATTAGATCATAACCAGAGTTGCAGCCAGCTGCTTCTTAGAGATTCAGAGCCTGATGCACCATTCACTCTAAGCTCACAGGCATGCTGTCTTTCGTTCAGAAGGTTTGCAGTGAAGAGCAAATCACACACAGAGAGCCCTCTAGCCAAAGGAGAAAATATCAAACTGCTCCAAGCAGGGAAGTAGTGGAGTAGAGACCTGTGAACAAATATAGTGCTAACGAAACCAATAGAAATAGTCACGTATGCAAGAGCTCTGTGAAAATGCAAACTGTTCAGCAGATTTGTCTTGAATTAAAAACAAAAACCAAACAACCTGAGGAGGTGGTGGCGCAGAATAGAAATCAGTTTTTAATTGGTAAAAACAGAAAGGCCATATTTTCCTATCCTGCATTTAAAGATGCAGGAGAGGACTGTTGGCAAGCAAATGTCCATGAAAATTTCCCATGGTGTTTTCTCATCCCTAAATCTGTGGGATCTGAGGGCTATCTGTGTTAAGGCCCTGTACTCCTGCTCCAGCTGTGAATCCTGATGGGCCATCCTGCTCCCCGACAGTGTAGTTGTGCTATCTGGGACTGTGGTGACTCTCAGCAATGTGGGTGTTGGGGGAATTCACAAGCAGACTCCGGCTTGTGAAGAGAGGGCACCATAGTGTGTGGAAATGTGTGGGGATGGTGCCATGGGGGAAAGCTGAACCCTGCCATGGGCAGAGAACAGAAAATGTGTGACTGGAGGATATCTCCACAATTTGGGAAGATTCACATTATCCATGATGGAAAATGCCTTGTTCTCACAGTCTGCAAACACAGCTGCTGGCTCCCAACATTTTACCATGGATCTAATTCATGCATACTTGTGAAAAATCTCAGGATTCACACAAGTACCTGTGAAATAGGAAATTAAACTAACCATATGAAACTACAATGGGAGCTAGTGAAATTGCAAGGTGATGGTCAGAATGAGAACCCTGGACTATGGTTGTTTTCAGAATGTGGTGTGTGTAGGCTTCTATGGTGATTTTTGCCTGAGATGGGACTTCACTCCTGAATTTGCACCTTAGGGAGCTCAGTCAGGAAATTTGACAGGGGGTGGGGAAAGAGGGACTATGATAATTCTGAGATTTTAATTGCATTTTAATATAATTAAACTTCTCAACATTATTTTGTAGCAAAATGAGGCAGACACTTAACTTCCTCTACCATCTCAGTAATCCTGCAAAAACTCCTCTGCCCCCACCTCCTTGTCACAATAACCCGCCCCTGGCTACAGCTATTGGAATATGAGAAATTATCTCTCAAGACCATCTATTATGCCTCTCACTGCTTTCCCAACTCTGGTGGTAGTCAGTGTGCAGCAGACGCTGCCAGAGGCATGTGTTAGATGTTTATACTGGGCTACCAGTTTAGATTGTAAAACAGGAGAAAACACAAGTCATTGCCTGGCATATGGTACTTTGTCATATTGACTTTACGGTTAAACTATGGAGCATATTAGAGTCAATCTGTTTGGGTATTGCTGTTCTTCAAAAGTAGAGAAATTCATGGGAGTTAGAGGAGAGACTGGGACTTACCAGAGAATTGCTGGGAGGATTTAATCTGGGGCTGTAGGACGATTTGGGAATGAGTGACAGGGGATGGATTACTTGATGATGACGACATGTTCTGTTCATTCCCTGGCATTGGCCACTGTCGGAAGACAGGATACTGGGCTAGATGGACCTTTGGTCTGACCCAGTATGGCCGTTCTTATGTCTTTGGGAGGAAGGATTTGGAGGATTGTGATTAATCAAAATCAGAAAAAAACCAATGGGTGCAGAGGAAGCAGCATTTTTTTTAATCCATATGAATCTAGAAAAAGTTTTGGGACCGAGGAGAGCTGAAATTTGGGTTCATTAGTGTTTCCATCTTGATTCACTTCTCCTTATTCAAAAAGAAAATGTGTATTATTGCAGGCACTGTGTTTTCGGTAGAGGAGAAACATACTATAAAGCACATCCTACTATTCCCCTCATGCTGACAGCTGCCACAGTGATGTCTGATTTCAAGTTTGTATGCTTATGGAATACATTTTACCAATATGCTCACTAGCCAGACAAACATACCCTAAAGATTTACACCTCACCCCAAAAATATTTAGCAGTGGTTTCTGACTTCACTTCTACAAAGAAGCATACCCCCTACAGATGTTGAAAACTGTAACGATAAAGCTGTAGCTTGCCTCTTTAGTGCATAAAATAGGCAGTGGAAAAAAATCACCCTCTGAGACTAGCCAGCCTGCAGGTCATAACTCTTCAACCAATTACTATTTGAATTAAACAGTTGTCTATTTGTCTTCTTGTATCAGAACACTATGTGAATAGGGCTTGGTTTGCCAAGGCAGATGTCAAGCAAATGTTCAATTCACTTTAATATGATAGAGTATTGAGTAAATAACTGACAAAATCCAACACCAGCTAAATGAGATTGTATCCAGCCTGTCTCTTGTGGTTTTCTCAATGTTTCTGGAAGAAGAAATAAAAAAGGAAAGAAACATGCTACTGTTTGTTACAAAGGGCCTGATCCTTTGACATTTTCAGAATCTTCACTGGGACTCTTAAGGGTGCTTAGTCCATCATAGGATCAGGCTAAAAAAATACCAAAACCAAAACAAAAAAGCCCCCACTCCTCCAGCATGAAGGCAAGAAAACTAGGTATTAGTTCAACTGATGGCAGCATGGAAAGATGGACAGAAATATTTGCTGGGCCCAGGAAATACCCAGATCTGAAGTCTTCTATTACACCAACAAGCTGTCCTTGTCACAAAAGGACACTCTAATACAATGTTTTACCACATCCCAGCAGCACTGAACTCAGTAATGATACTCACAGGCAATTAAAAGTAAATGAATGAAAGAATGGCCCTATTAATGAGGGCATTCCCAAGGTGTACTTCACACAGTACAGAAAAGTTCACTGCAGTACGGGAAATGGCACCTAAGTCTTGTTGTAAAGTATGCAATAGAACACAGTGAAGCTATTCATTATTATAGATACAGCACCATCGGTGTGTAAGGTACAATAAGATAAGGTCTCTACCTTATGGAATTGTCAATCAAAATAATACAAATATAAGAGGTCACAGCAGATGTTGGACCGTTATGAACAGGAGACAACAGAAAATGAGGGAGAGGGAAAAGCAACTCTGGGAGAGCACAACCGACAATAATTCAATGAGGGCTCAATCCTTCAATGGACTGAGCACACTGGACCCAATCTGGCAAAGCGCTTAAGCATGTGATTGACCTCAAAGGTCATCGGTACCCCAATGACTTTAGTGAGAACACTAAAGTTAAGCATGTGCTTGGCTGGACTGGAGCTGGAGTGCTCAGCACCTTTCATGACTGAGCCATAAGCAAAGAAGTAAATATCTTGAATTCAACCGGGGCAAATCATCTTCCCTGGGCTCAATTTGTCCTGGGCAGATATGCAAGATCTAAGGGAGACCAATCTTGCACTCCAGACAGTGGTGCAGCTTTGTGGAGGCTACTCCAATCAAACAGCTCCCTATATAGCTCTCCTGAAACCCTGGGGGAGAGGAAGAGGATAGGATGACCTTTGTAGTGGTTGATACTTTGGCTTCACCCCCTGCCCTGCAGGAGGCCCAGGCAGAACTGAGCAAGGGGTGAGACTCCTCAGAATCCTGTCCACAACTTGTTCAATGAAACTGCAAGGGTTCACTGCCAAGGAAACATCCATGGTTATGGAGGAAGGGACAGGATTGTCCCCTAAGTAATAATATATGGAGATATCCTATCTCCTATAACTGGAAGGGACCCTGAAAGGTCATTGAGTCCAGCCCCCTGTCTTCATTAGCAGGACCAAGTACTGATTTTGCCCCAGATCCCTAAGTGGCCCCCTCAAGGATTAAGCTCACAACCCTGGGTTTAGTAAGCCAATGCTCAAACCACTGAGCTATTCTGCCCCCCATGTAACAAAGGCTCCCTTCCTTTCTTGCTGAAGCTCATTTGTTTGTTTTGGTTAGGCACAGGAGAGGGAGTTGGCAGTGCTGGAGGAATGATTAGTGAGGACAAGCAAGCTGGAAGATGTGGAGGAGTAAATTGAGTGCATTGGTGAATCTGGGGTTTGTCTATATTGCTAGAAAGAAAAGGCATGTTCTTAACTTGGGTTCAAAGAGAGAAGACATGACAACTTGGTTTTTAACTTTGGTTAGCAGCTCAAGTCCAGTCCCAGGCTCCCTATAAATTTTAATTCGATCTGCTCACCCAAATTATGAGCCAAGTTGCTGTGTGTTCACTGCTATTTTAATCCTAGTTACCTCAACCAAGTTAAGAACAACTTATTGTGTGTGTGTGTGTGTGTGTGTGTGTGTGTGTGTGTACACATACCCTTTGACTGGCAGAGCCCAGTTGTGAACCCCTACCTGCAAAAAGTCCACATGGAACAAGTATGTAGTGGAGATGGTTTTAGCAACACCTGCTGTGCTTGCAGCCAGCTGGCACAGCTGACAAAGTGAGCAGGGCGGGCCTGGGATGAGGCACCTGGGAAATGTGTCGAGTTAGGCGGAATGAATCTCTGCTCATCTGCAGCTGACCCCTGGAGCACAGAAAGGTGAAAATGTGTCCATTGGGGTGAATCAAACAGAGTCCTAGCCTCCATGAATGCATCCCTCATTCAGTCACTGTGTTGAGGCCAGTGATCTATTAGTAACTCACCCATCTCTCTTGTTCAGTCATCTTAACCAGAAAACACCCAAAGAGAATGAACTTCCTTCTTAGGGCAGGTCTACATTAACCCCCCCAATTCGAACTAAGGTACGCAACTTCAGCTACGTGAATAACGTAGCTGAAGTTCGAAGTACCTTAGTTCGAACTTACCTCAGTCCAGACGCGGCAGGCAGGCTCCCCTGTCGACTTCGCGTACTCCTCTCACCGAGCTGGAGTACCGCAGTCGACGGCGAGCACTTCCGGGTTCGACTTATCTCGTCCAGACAAGACGCGATAAGTCGAACCCAGAAGTTCGATTTGCTTGCTGCCGAACTACCGGGTAAATGTAGACCTACCCTTAAACTGTAAGCTCTGTGGGGCTATCTATTATACAACAGAGTTGCCTACTTCAATTATTTGCAAACTTGACAATTCTCTGCAGAGAATTTTCAAAACATCCTTGTTGGACTGCTCAGGTATTGTAATTCCCACATTGTTTAAGGTACAGAAAAGAATACAGCCAGTGGATTGGAGGAAAAGGAAGCATGTTCTCATTATTTCACATTTAAATCTGTGTGAAGTTTGTTCTAATCAGTCCATCACTTGTCAAAATTATGAGAAGGCCATCATTAAGCCTCATTTCAGACAGTTCAAAATCAGTAATTAACTTCCCAAGGAAAACAGATATTTTGCAGGGAATCAAAGATGACATTTCTATTTATGCTGCACATTTTGAGCCAAACTAAGCAGCATGCTGCCACTAAATATTATGTTAACAAACCTCTGCAGATGTGGAGTTTCTGCTTTGGTTCCCCCCCCCCCACCACCCCCGATACCCAGAAAGACTAAAGCTTATGTGAGGTAAAACATTTTAAATGTTAGGAGCAGAAAATTAGCATTGAGAGGATACTCCCATTAACTTGTTAATAGCAGAAATAACAAATAAAGAAGAGAGACCAATTCACTCTAATGATTCTGCTGATGCAGCCAGCAAATCCTGATTCTAGGAAGAGGAAAGTCAGATGGGAACAGGAGACACAGCAACACAAGCTACCCACAAACCTTACACCACTTGGGGCCCTGGAGGCAGCCAGCACAGCCTTAAAGTAGGCCAGGCAGGCTCAGGCAGTTTATGATGGTGGACTGCTCTAGAAGCATTTTATGGGAGTGGAGAGATGGGTTCCCTATGTACCTCATCCCTCCAGAAATCAGAACAGTTTGCTCTGTCTTTTGTTACTGAGCCCCTCCCGGCTGTGCAACTCTGCCCTGTCAGCACAGCTCCACCCTAACTCTGAATCCAGAGCTCTTTCACGTGGGCAGGGGACACGGCCCCAATGGAGTTTGATCCCTCATATTCCCTCCTTTGGAGCGAGAGATCTGGCTCACTGTTAACTGGAATTCAGCAGGCTAAATAAAGGAAAAGAATGATAGATATTAAAGGGCATACTCTTAATTCAGCGTGCAGGACTTTAGCCAAGCAACTTCCATTAACACTCAGACCCTGAAGTGAGAACATACAGTAGCTCTTAATGTGGCCAATTAGTCTTGTCCATTGTCAGCGAGAGTCCTGAAATGGTTTATTAATTAAATGCTCTGCACTATAAAACATTCAGACCCAACTAAATTTAGATGCTACTTTATAAATTTAAATTATTGTTGTAATGTCACAGTCTTTTCTGCTAGGGATGGATTTAAGGAAAAGGGCGTTCTGGGGGTTGCTGTGGGTTGTGAGACATCTGTTAGGAAAATAATGTCCCCTCTTCTCCTGCCTCTGTGCCTCTAACCTCTTCCTGCAAGAGTCCATTCAATGCACTGCAGCTGAAGTTATTGTCCTATTCATTGTTAAAGGTCTTGACAACTTAATTTGTACACCTTCTCCACTCCCTCCCCCCTTCCCCAACTAGTCCATTGCACCTCTCTGAGCAGTCTGTCCCACACTGGTGTAGATCTTCATAAGATGCTATTTCCTCTCCTTTCTTACATGTTAAGGATGGTGAAATAATTCAGAGTATTGATATTTAAAGTATCACTGGCAACTAATTTAGCATCCACTGAAAGGAATGGGGCAGTTCACACCTCAGAGTTATCGTTTCAGGCTCTCTGAAAACTCAGGCAGACATTGCTCTATCAGTTACACTCACTCCAAATTTTGAAAGTTTGCTTTGCAATGACAGTAGCTAGATTTTTACTTTTTAAACTGAAAGCTGGGACTTTGGAGAACAATGGAAAGATCTGTTTGCATCTCACACTTGGGGAACTGCTGGCATAGACTGAAAAAAAAAATCAGCAGACTCTGAAGTGCTGCAACACTTTTTCTTCCCCCTCTCCGCACAGAAAAGGTGTGGGGAACCCACTTGACATTTGTTGATCATACCATCCCCTAGTTTCCATTCTGTTTTCTTCCCCCATATAGCATTAGAGAGCTCCACACCAATATATTGTGAGCTTAGGAAAGGAGAGCTTTCACTTCAGTGCTCATATACCACACCAATGGGCACAGTATGATTATAGAAACAGATAGGCTTTCTAGAGGGAGGGTTTTTATTTTTTGCATAACGAATTGTATAAATATGGAATATGAATAATTGAAATTTGAGTAAACAATTCATGTTGTATTTCCTATACCAGTATAACTGCTCAAGTATTCAGGTTTTATAATTACAATTGGATAAAATATTTGATTCATTCAATTTTTGACACAACTGAGCCAGCAAATCATTAGAAAATGCAGAGAGCAAGTCTGCATTGCCAGAGAAAGGGACCGAATGGTCTAACAAGTTTTCTCTATATCTAACTCCTGTAATTCTATGGTTCTAAAAACTGGATTAATTTCCGCTTGCAGAGCCCAGGTCATGGGATTCCATTGGCAGAAAGTGCACCCAGGGAAAGGGGCAGTGGTACAAGCCACCCACAATCTCCGTTCCTCCAAAGGGCCTGCAGACAGTTAGTGAAGACCTGAAAGTGGGCAGAATCAAGACATCTACAAGTTGCATTGATCCACTGCATCCCCCACGCAGATTTTACCAGCAGCTGTGAAGCCCCAGTCATAAATAACAGCTGTTGTCATAACTGTAAAGGGAAGGGTAATAGCTGTCCTGGGTACAGTACTATAAAACCCCTCCTGGCCAGAGACTCCAAAATCCTTTTCCCTGTAAAGGGTTAAGAAGCTCAGGTAACCTGGCTGGCATCTGACCTAAAGGACCAATAAGGGGACAAGATACTTTCAAATCTTGGGGGGGGAAGGCTGTTGTTTGTGTTCTTTGTTTGGGAGTGTGTTCGTTCTCGGGACTGAGAGGGACCAGACATCAATCCAGGTTCTCCACATCTTTCTAAACAAGTCTCTCCTATTTCAAACTTGTAAGTAAATAGCCAGGCAAGGCGTGTTAGTTTTCCTTTGCTTTTCTCAACTTGTAAATGTACCTTTTACCAGAGTGTTTATCTTTGTTTGCTGTACTTTGAACCTAAGACTAGAGGGGAGTCCTCTGAGCTCTTTAAGTTTGATTACCCTGTAAGGTTAATTTCCATACTGATTTTACAGAGATGATTTTTACCTTTTTCTTTAATTAAAAGTCTTCTTTTTAAGAACCTGATTGATTTTTCCTTGTTTTAAGATCCAAGGGGTTTGGATCTTGATTCACCAGGAGTTGGTGAGAGGAAGGAGGGGAATGGTTAATTTCTCCTTGTTTTAAGATCCAAGGGGTTTGGATCTTGATTCACCAGGAGTTGGTGAGAGGAAGGAGGGGAATGGTTAATTTCTCCTTGTTTTAGATCCAAGGGGTTTGGATCTGTTTTCACCAGGGATTTGGTGAAGGTTTTTCAAGGTTTCCCAGGAATGGAATCCATTGAAATGGTGGCAGCAAAACCAGAGCTAAGCTGGTAGTTAAGCGTAGAAGTTTTCATGCAGGCCCCTACATTTGTACCCTAAAGTTCAAAGTGGGGATCCAGCCTTGACAGCTGTGTTCCCTTTTCTTTCTTTTAAGAGTAACAGCAATCATCCTGTTAAATTGTACAGTCATTCTAGTTAAAGTGGGAGGGCCAGATCTTCCGCTGATGTACAGTAGCATAACTCCACAGAAGTCAGTGGTGCTCCCCTTACAGACCTGCTCAAAATATGACCCATAATTTATGATCTAAAATAGAACTTCTTTAATCCTATGGTGAAAATCAATTTAATTTTGTTTTGCTCTAATCCAGAATCTACTTCTTGTCATCGATCATTAAATAAAACAAACAGGACAGAGAACTAGGAATGAATGCAAATATGTTCAACAGTATGGGAAATGACCCATACTGATAAGGAACAACAACAAAATATAGCAAGGAGTTTTTAAAGTGGCAGATGACATTTTTAGCACTTCATCCTGCAAACACACCCCAGCTATTCTGAGATTCATTTGTGTAAACTGGTGATATATAATACAATCTATAATAAGCAATATGAAATCTGACTACAAAATTAAATTCATTATAATAGAGTTATGTATGGTTAGATTTGTAGGGTGTTGGAGCAATTCTATTATATTTTACGGAGTTTTAAAATTTGGCCATAAAAATTTGCTTCACAAAAATCTTGGCGCACAGCACAAGATCTTAGCCCAAGTCAAGTTGTTTACTTCCCCGTTCTCTTCCCCACACCCCTTACATCATAAATTCACTTACAAACCAAAAATAAATAAATGTAGTTTTATTTAAAAGGAATTAAGATGATCAGCTTGGCCTGTTTTACACTGTTCAAATGTTTTTTTAAAAAAGTATTTTACCATGTTCAGATATTTACTGTACTCACGTAGCACAAGAACAGCTGTGATTTAGACAATTAAATTTGGAAAGTTCATAACATGATTTAATTGCTTGTGGTATTTTAACACACTTCAATGCAGCTGAGGTAGTTACCATTCAAGAGAGAGTTTACTACATTTTATAAACATTTTACTATGCTTCATCTAAATACATAGTTACATCTCTTACAGATATTGGACTTAACTCATAGAGCCCAGAGCTGGGTTGTCGCAATTCCGTGCATCAGCTGCCCCCGCCCCCCCAGGCACCATTGCCACTGCATGCCCTTGTGGGTTCCATCTGGGAAGATACTTTAAGTTATATTATTATTATCCTAGTGTATAGGAGCCCACGTCATGGACCTCGGTCCTGTTGTGCTAGGCGCTGTATAAACATAAAACAAAGATGGTCCTCTGCTCCAAGTAACTTAGAATATAAGTATGAGACAAGAGATGGCTATAGACCAGAGAGTACACAATGAGATTATATTGGTCAGTACAATAAGCAGCATAACCATTGTCATGTTTTCTGTAGGTGTCATAGCAAATAAAAGGTTTAAGAAGGGATTTGCAGATGGATAATAAAATGTCTCTGCGGATGTTTACAGGGAGCTCCTCCTGTGTGTGTGTGTGTGTGGGGGGGCGGTATGGAAGAAAGCACAAAGGTGCTTCTTTGAAAATTTAACAAGTGGGCCAACTTGAGGTGAGCATCAACAGCGGGATCGCAAATATCATCGTAGGCAGGATGGGGGATTGATTGCGAAAGACCCTGAAAGTGAAGACAAGCAGATGATGTTTGATGCAATAGAGAAGTAAGAACCATTGAAGGGATGCAAAGAGAGGGGTGACATGGCCAAAGCAATGGGCTAGAAAAATTGTATTTGCAGCAGCATTCAGAATAGATATGAGGGGGCAAGACTGTAACTATCAAGGCTTGTGTTGACTTCCTCTGCAACCCTCCCTCCTCCCCGCCCCAACCTTGTCTAGCTAGCCGCATCAACATTTGGGCTAGGCTAGTCTCTGTACGGGTCTCAGCAGACACCATCTACCTTCCTGGTGCACTTCCCACAGCTGAGGCTCGGGCCTATCAGGAATAAATTTGGGCCAAAGGGGAAGAAATAGGGAACAATCCTGCATAAGGCTACATAAGTGGTCGGTCTTTAAAAAAGTACAAAGCAAGGAAATGTACAATTAAATATGAAGCTCTACAATATTTAAAATGCTATGGTTATAACTGCTATAGAAAATGCCTATAGATAGATGGTACCACCATTGTACGTAATTGTTGCTGCATTTACATAAAATAGCCAGTATTCTAAGATCTGTGCAACAACTCAGAACAACAGAGTGGTAATAAGACTGGAAGAAAATGCTTGTCTGAGTCTTAATAACTGCCTTTTCTCCATTTAATCCAGCTGAGTAATATTTTAACAAAGGCTTTAAAAATGATTAGGAGTTCGTATTGCTTTAAAACTGATGTTGTAGGATTGGTGAAAAGTTGAATGCATGTTTCAAAAATTAAAATGTAACTCTTGCTTTCACAACTGTGACACAACACATAGAAATTCTTCCCTCAGCTACTCAAGCACAATTCTGATTGATTTAAATGGCAGCTGTGCGCATGTTACTGAGGTAGAACGTGTCACAATCCATAGGAGACCAGCGGGATAATGATCCCAGTAGCTACTGTGTAAAAGTGAGTATTCTCCAATGGCACTGACTAATTGGGCTGCTCAGACTATACACCTACAAAGTTTGTGAGAATTTGAGACTCTCAGGATTGCATTGCCTCCTGGCTATTGTCTCAACTCCACCAAAAAACATTACATGCAACAACCCCTTTATGTAGCACATCCTGCAGCTACATTTCATTTTTTAACTCCCACCAACAGTTTCAGGAAGGAATGTATTGTTATTCACTTAAATTGGACAATTCAATAATAATAGAGGAAATCATGGAGAGTAACCACAATCCCTCAAAGAAACAGTAACATACAGAGATCTTTCAGTATTCAGATTTTAACCAAAACCTGACATTTCTCTTATTTTCAGACTGTGTATTGCTTACTCCAGAAGTAAGGTTATTTGTAATTCAGGCCAAGGATTGACACTGCAATCATGTCTACTGGTACTTGCCAAAAATGAATTGCGTGTCAATGATCACAGATCAAATTCCTACTACAGATTAATAGCATTAAAAGCTTCCAGTTATCAGAACAAATGGAATTGCTGATCCAGGCAAACATTTTGTTGAGAAAAAAAGGGCTCTCATTAAACTAATATTTCCCATATTCAGTTATGGATGATTTATGTATACCTTCCAGTGACCTTTCCCCATTCAACCTGCCCAAGTATTATATCAGTCATTTATTTAACATGTCAATCAATAAAAAACAATTAAAAATTCAAGCACAGAAAGAATTATTGTAGTTACAGTGCAAAAGGTTCACAATGAAATGTCAATCCATGATACATTTATTGGTCTGGGTTTGTTGGAAACTCAAAACCCAGCCCAGGTTTATTGAAAGATTCATGAACCAGATGAGCAGAAGAGAGCTAATTCAGGGGTTTTCATCCCATGGTTCTTACATGAAACTAAGTCAGATTTGGTGGCATCGACTTAGTTTTGCTTTAGGATTGGAGCTGTTGTAATAATTGGGCCTACACATTTACCCTATTCTGAGCTCACTAGTTAAATGTGAGTGAAAGTTCATAAAATGTCACAATAATCTATCACAATAAAAATTGATGGGGAAAAGGTGCAAAAGGGAGACAAAAAGACTAGGTTAGTCCAAACAAAAAGGTCTACTGATATAACTCAAGGACTGTGTTAAAATCATGCCTGGTAAACAAGAGAAACGTGGGACCAGAAATCAGAAATCAGTGAACCAAAATTTGTGTATCTTGAAATTAGGTCTACTTCATGGACAAAATCATGAAGGGGATGGGGTAGTCAACCCATAATTCCTTTTTAATGTCCTTAAAGATATTGGGGGGGGGGAGAGATGGGACAATATGGATGGACAGACGCAAACGCTGGTTGACTGAAAGATGAGAGAAAGGGAAGGAGTGAGCTTGACCACCATGACTGCCTCCATCACTGTCTCCTGGGACCCCAGACCTTTGCCTTCCTGATCCTGAGAGATGTCCTGACTGGACCAGTCTGAGAGAGGGACCCAGATTACATTGTCACCTCTACTGGCTCCGTCTAAATGCTGAATACCACCAGGGATATGAGACTGTGTCAAACCCCCTCCTCCCCCCATATGTCCTTTTCACACACACCCTTGTGTCCTTACCTTCTTCCCACCTTGCTTTTTTTCTTTCCTATTCCTCTTCCTTTTTCTTCTGTCTAAAAAGTGTCTGGTTTAGTCGGCCAAAACTGTATTTTGTGACACTGCTTTAAGCCAGTGAACAGAGAGAAAACTAAAAGCAATGCCCTAAACAGCCTGGCGCTGGTCTCATAATGGCTGAAAGACCATGTTCTGTGCCTATGTGTCTCCAGCAGTAAGGTTGAAAGTGAGGGTTAACAACAGACGGAAGCTGCATTTTTATCTCTGCTATTTTTGTTTTTTCCCGCTTCGTGTGTTTGTCATGTTGCCTCTCTTAGGATCAGACTTTAACAACTGTTCCAGCCCCTCACAGCCAACTTCCTTTTTTTCCTAAAAAGGACAGTTATTTCCATCTTTAATACCATCTGAAAGATGGTCAAATGGCGTCAGAGAGCATTCCTTTTAAAAACTCCAGCTAGAGGAAAGGGGTGTTGAAATTAAACCCTGACTTAATACTTTACATTTTACATGCTAACTGCTTTTCCTTTTCCCCTCCTCTAAAGGTTTTCAATAATGTGTTTGCTATGGTACTAAGCAGCATGAAGGTCTCTGTATACAAACTACCCAATCTTGTTTAACATTGTTTAATGTTGAACAGTGGCAGGGTCACATTATCACCTTGAGCCCATTTATTTCACCTAAATTTATACAACAGCTGTTAACCTAGAGATGGACCAAGCCCAAAACTGTGTTCCCATGAGCTTTAAACTAAAACTACTGACTTCCATGCAGTAGTAGTGAGCACTGAATTCCACATAAATATGGAAAGTTGTCACTTCAGAAATACTGAACTGTGCTATTTGCTATGGTCCCAACACAGGACAGCACCTAAGCATGTGTTTAAGCCCATCCTTCTTTAGGACAGGACTGAAGTGCATGCTTAACTTGAAGTAGGAGTTTATGTCCTATTGACAAGTGATGTCCTTAAAAGGGATGCTTTCCTGAATTTAGGCCTCTGTAATTGCATAAGGTGTTATTTTAGAAATTGGCTATCAGTATTTTGTCATTTGTTCACAGTGGGCCAAATTCATCGGTGGTACATCATTTATTTCTGTGAAGTGACAGATGAATTTGGCTGGGAATAGAGCTTGAGATTTTCAAAGCAATGTAAGAATTTAGCCATATACCTTCCATTAATTTTAATCTGCAAATCTCAGCCAGAGCCTTTAACTCACTTAGCTGTGCAATTATTTCACAAAACAGGAAAGAGCACAATCTTCTTGCAATCATATTTTGTGTTTCTATAGGGGCAAATTATGGCAGGGACCTGGAGTCGAATAATGCCCCTCCAAATGGATTGCAAAGAAAGCCTTAGATCCCTCTAAAAAGAAGAACAGGAGTACTTGTGGCACCTTAGAGACTAACAAATTTATTAGAGCATAAGCTTTCGTGGACTACAGCCCACTTCTTCGGATGCATGCATCCGAAGAAGTGGGCTGTAGTCCACGAAAGCTTATGCTCTAATAAATTTGTTAGTCTCTAAGGTGCCACAAGTACTCCTGTTCTTCTTTTTAGAGGGATCTAAGGCTTTCTTTGCAATCCATTTGGAGGGGCATTATTCGACTCCAGGTCCCTGCCATAATTTGCCCCTATAGAAACACAAAATATGATTGCAAGAAGATTGTGCTCTTTCCTGTTTTGTGAAATAATTGCACAGCTAAGTGAGTTAAAGGCTCTGGCTGAGATTTGCAGATTAAAATTAATGGAAGGTATATGGCTAAATTCTTACATTGCTTTGAAAATCTCAAGCTCTATTCCCAGCCAAATTCATCTGTCACTTCACAGAAATAAATGATGTACCACCGATGAATTTGGCCCACTGTGAACAAATGACAAAATACTGATAGCCAATTTCTAAAATAACACCTTATGCAATTACAGAGGCCTAAATTCAGGAAAGCATCCCTTTTAAGGACATCACTTGTCAATAGGACATAAACTCCTACTTCAAGTTAAGCATGCACTTCAGTCCTGTCCTAAAGAAGGATGGGCTTAAACACATGCTTAGGTGCTGTCCTGTGTTGGGACCATAGCAAATAGCACAGTTCAGTATTTCTGAAGTGACAACTTTCCATATTTATGTGGAATTCAGCGCTCACTACTACTGCATGGAAGTCAGTAGTTTTAGTTTAAAGCTCATGGGAACACAGTTTTGGGCTTGGTCCATCTCTAGGTTAACAGCTGTTGTATAAATTTAGGTGAAATAAATGGGCTCAAGGTGATAATGTGACCCTGCCACTGTT
>NC_048302.1:19545166-19569162 GCF_013100865.1 Trachemys scripta elegans
TCGGAGCAGTCAGGGGACAGGGAGCAGAGGGGTTTAGATGGGTTGGGAGTTCTGGGGGGGGCTGTCAGGGGGTGGGGAGTGGTTGGATGGGGCGTGGGAGTCCCAGGGGTCTGTCTGGGGGTGGGGGTGTGGATAAGGGTTGGGGCAGTCAGGGGACAAGAGGCAAGGAGGCTTAGATAGGGAGTGGAGTCCCGGGGGGCAGTTAGGGGCAGGGGTCCCAGGAGGGGGCAGTCAGGGGACAAGGAACAGGGGGAGGGTTGGGGGTTCTGGGGGGGTGGGAAGTGGGAGGGGCAGGGGCGGGGCTAGGGCGGGGCTCCTCCCGTCCTCTTTTTTGCTTGTTGAAATATGGTAACCCTAGCATAACCTCACCCCTTACCCCTCCCATGGAATACAAAAGAGGTGGGACAAAGACCTCAGACTCACAACCCTCCAAAACGGAACATAACCATAAGTTGTAAGGGGTGTGACTAGGGGCATGCACTACAGGTATATTTGGGCCTGCTAAGGAGGAGGAGGTGGGAATGTGGACAGAGGCAATGCTCTGTGGCATCAGAGCTGGGAACAGATCATTGGGATACAGACTCTGCCGTCGTGTAGCGCTATGGATATGCTTGCTTGGAACTAACCCCAATAAACATTGCGTTACCTGCACTTCAGACTTTTGGTCTTCTGCTTTCTGTCTGTGTGACAAGAACCGGGGGAGAGGGTGAAGGAAAAGCCCTCTAACACTTGATTTTCAGAGGTATTGAGCACTAACAACTCCCAATTACCTCAGTGAAAATCAGGCCACTGGCCTCTGAAGCTTATAAAAAAAATTACCTTTTCTCTCTCTAACAACATCTATGGTTTGGATCCTAACACAGAACTGAAAAATCTGAGTGTAATAGGAAAAGTAGAGATGTGAATGAGAACAGAACATTTAGCTGTTGCCTTATTCTTGACCTACAATAGACACCACATGCTCAGAACTGAGCAACTGCTGTAGCACCATGGGAAATATAGACTTCTATGACATATCCTGGTAGAATTTACAATTATTTTTATACCTCCCAGGAGCGCAGTGGAGGATTTAAGGCTCAGGATTGAAGAGAGTTCTTAATAGGTGTCGCGTTGCATGTCAGCACACAGTTCCTACTGAACCAAGGGACACATCCTCCTGGAACTTTTCCTGTAGCATTCAGTAGTTCGCAGTATTAAAGCCCCTGTCATTACTTTAAAAAAATAACTCTAGTGTGCTGCCCACAGGGCTGCTAGTGCACAGAAGGTCATGTATTAATGGCCAAAAAAAAAAAAAGGGGGGGGGGGTGTATTCTAAGCTACCCGAGCACGTTGATTTGTTGTCTAATGGCATGGACAGGTGTATTTGTCAAAATCTGCCAAGTGATTATGAAGTCATTGAGACAAGCTGAAAGCTGAGACAATCTTTCCTAGAAAGATTTCACTATTATTTTGATACAATTACATTGTATCCGAATTCTAGATGGAGTGGAAGCAACTGGTTTCAAAGATACAATTATACAGACAGTGGTCACAATGTCTATCTGAGTGGTTCCCTTCATATGTGAATACTGTTAAAAAACAGTCTCATTAAATTTTTAGAAGCCTTACTTTGTTTCAGCTTAGAACAAAACCTATACATAGATTCAAAGACCAGTTGCTTCTTTTTCTAAAGCTTCCAGTTTTTACCTTTTTATCTTAATAAATAATACCACAAAAATGCTTATTTGAAGACATTTTGATATTCCACTTAGAGCAGAACTACTTTTCTCATTTACTGTTTGCAATTTCTACACTGCGCTGAAAGCCAAACGATTTTCCAGCCCCAAATGCTTAAATCTGCAGAATTTCAAAAGAAAATCTAATATTTTGTTTTACTCTTGCTTTTTTTAAACCTGTTAGTTAAAAAAAAGTAGTTAGGCTGTTGATACGAAGGTTTCAGAATGTGTGTTAATTACTGTATCCTCTGCTAGGCCTTGTCTATACACAGACTTGCAATGATGTTATTTTAAACTGATTTAGTTAAATTAGGACAAACTTATGTGTGGACACACTTATATCAGTTTAAAACTAATTGCATGAGGTTAGCTTGTGCCTGTACATTTATGAATAATAAACTAAACGGACGTAAGTATATCCACATAGAATTTTGCACCTATTTAACTAAATCAACTTAAAAGTCACACCGTTAGTTAAGCTGCTGCATCCGTAGGTGTAGACCAAGCCTTAACCTGATATGAATGTGTCCACACAGCAGTTCCATTGTCACTGTGTTCTTGGTTGGGGGCTGTTCCAAGATTCTTTTGGTCTCAACCAAAACATTTGAGACAAGACACTATAATACGATGGAACCACACATCAGGCTCAACTATTACAGGAAGTTACATCAGAGAATTTTATGTTGTTTGAAAGATTTGGAGATGAAGTGTTGGCAGCTCTAAATGAGAAATGCATTAGACCTGCTATCAATTAACTTTACTATGTAAAAACGTAACTCAATCCTGGGAGGTGAAGGGGAACTGGCTATGTGAGTGATTCTGTTCTAGAGAACAGAGATTGCGATAGTTCACAGAGCAGGTGTAGATCATTAAATTCCCCCAATGTTTTAGCCTTCTCCATGTGTCTTACCCTGTGGACACCTTAGAGAAGAGCATGCCAGCACACCCTAAGTATCTGAAAGTTACCACAGTCTCCTTTTGACTTCAAGTGCCCAGCTGTGAATCATGATCTACAGCCCTTGAGAGCAGAGGGGGAGTAGTCATCATCTGGCCTCTTGGGTACCTGGGGATCTTTTTCTCTCGCCCTTGTTACAGGGAATCCCCTATGCTGGGTGTTTCCTGTTCTGAAAAAGTAACAATGAGTCCTGTGCTGCTCATGCTCCCTGGGTTGAGATCAAGGATTTTTATTTATTTATTTTTTTGGTCATCTTGCAAGACCTTATACAGCTGCAGTCTAGGAATTTAACACTGTTCAGCTGATGGCGCTATACAGAATTTGGATATTTCATAAATGCAAAGACCTGCATTTTCACATAAATCTGACTAGCCCAGGAGAGAGCAGGAAATGCCAATACATTTCAAATGGATACCCTATAACATTAAGGACTTTGAAATATTCATAGGAACATTTGCTAATTCCACCCCAGCAAAATTTATTTCCTTCTGTCTAGAATATAGATTGCTGCAATTGATGATTATTCATCCTTTCCATTAGAAAGAGAAGCAAGGGTGATTTGTAAAATACTCATGATAGTAGTCATGATAAACAGTACTAAGAGAGCTTTGAAAAACCTGCCATGTAAGCAAGCTCTCTCTTCATGGTGCCTGTTTCTTAAGTACTGTTCCCCAGGTTCAAATGTTTACATTTAAATTGACAGAAGTAATTAACAATGGAATATAAGAGGGTCTAATATGGGTCCTCTGCCTGTTAGTGATCTCTTGTGGCAGGATGGGGAATTACACCACTTTACACTGTCCCCTTCATGCTGCCACTTTCAATTCTGTGTTTGTCAGGTCCCTGTTGTGACCCAGCCCTCTGGTCAGGTTAGTAATCACCTCTGCCCCCTTCAGGAAGCTAGAGAACCCTAGGTCTCCTGGGTTTAAATAATTTGTCTCCAGAGTTCTTGGTGGGAGTAGGTATGGGGACCCAGCCCCACACCCACTCCACTGGGTTCCAACTCAGGGCCCTTGTTTGGAACAATCAAAACGAATCCTTCTCCGTCTCATGCTGCTCTCTGAGCTACTTCCTACCTCTCCTCTTCTGTAGGCTTCCCCTGCCCTGCTTCTCCTTCTTTCAAGTGGTGGCTTCTCTGACAGTTTCTCCTATCTGCTGGAGGAGTCTTCTCTCTGCAATCTCTCTGGCAGCTTCCTTTCTCCACAAGAGTTCACCCTCACACAGCAGTAGCCTTTAGTCATGCACAGAGCCTCCCCTGCCTAATTAAATGCCTCCCAGTTACTCAGTGAGTTAACTACTCAGAGGTGGACCTGAGCTGCCTTATTCCCACTTGTGGAGCCTGTCAGAGGTAGGCTGAGCCCTTGACCCCTAGAGGAGCAGCTTCCCTCTCACAGAATCTCATAACAAAGAAATAGAAAGTTATTTAAAGGGAGGTCACATGGGTTTTCAGTGTATACATAATCGAACTCTCTAAATTGTTCACCAGCACTGCCCTGACAGGCGCATTCTGGCCCACCTAGGTGCATGGGGTCATGTTCCTTCTGGTCAGTCATCAGTCCTGATGATATAATCAGTTCTTTGCTCATTAGTGCTAAAATTGCATAATACCAGTTCAGAGTCCCCAGACTCTAGAGACCTCATAAATTATCCATCCACCTACTCTCCCATGCTGTGTTAGAGTATTAGAGCAGAGGACTGAAAATCAAGAATGCTGGGTTCTATATTCCTGACTCTGCCACTGATAAATTGTTACCTTAGGAAAGTCACTTACCTCCCTCTGTGCCACAATTTACCCATGTATTAAGGGAAAAATTCCTTTATTTTCTCAGAGGAATGCTATTATTTATAGAGTGCTGCAAAGATCCTCAGATAAAAGGTGCTACATAAGTGCAAGTTTTTACGCTTCTTTCTGCTTACATATGCCTTCAAAAAATAATATACTGAAATGCTGCGATTCTGAGACAAAATACTTACTTAGAACTGTCAGACCTGCACAGTGAATGCCAATGCTTCAGATGACGGCATAACCAAACCTCTCTATTTGTTCAATACTGTACCACGGGGAGATTTTTTTTCTTAACTCTAGTGGTGATCATGTCTAATACCGTGGGGACTAATATGCCTCGCAAGTATATCCCTGTTTGCAGATGCTATTACTGTATCAGTAACAAAATTATAGTTACTATTAATAAAATGAAAATACTACTATTATTTTGCACATATATATCACTCTTGATCTGAAGATATCAAAACCTTCATGTACAGGACTGGGCAAAATTCCTAGTGACTTCAGTGGGACCAGGGTTTCATCCTTGGTCTCCTGTTTCTCTCTGTTTCCATTTCTTAAAATCAAACTCATGTGGCTAATGCTCAGAACAAGATGACTTAAGACCCCGAAAGACACCTGATCACATCACTCTCCCCTCTCTATGTAGCTGTTCCAGAGCTTAGATGGCTGGGAACATTCCTTAGAAAGATTATAGGAAGGATTTATGCTTGCTTATTTTTCATAGTGTATATCAATGCTAGAGTCCTAGATATTTTCTGCTGAGCTTACATGGACATGTTCACTGAAAGTTTCAATATTTTTGACAATCAACTCCCTATAATTTAAATATATAAAACATTATAGGGAGTTGCTTGTCAAAATTATTGAAACTTTCAGTGAACATGTCCATGTGAGTTCAGCAGAAAATATCTAGGACTCTAGCATTGTTCGCTTGATATACACTATGCAAAATAAGCAAGCAATATATATATTTACACACACACACACACACAATCAAATATATAGCTCAATGCATTCATCACTTCTGTAAACTTTTAGATTTTTGTTAAAGTTTATCTCAGAGCACAAGTCAGGCAAATAGTTCCCAATCAGTAATATATTAACTGAATATTCGTCCCTTTCTGCTCATAGAATATCTATGAGCAGATAATGATTTCCTTGAATTTATGTATTACTTGAAATAATTCAACCATCTTTTTTAATATACTCTATTAAGTGAATGCAAATATTTAAAAATCAAATTGTGCTGCTTAGTTGTCAGATAAGTCACAGCATTATTTCTGGTTGTTTCTTTTCCCTGTGATGACAAATGCACAAGCACAATTCTGGCACAATTACTTGGACAGGAGAATTTAAAATTCAGTCCTGTGAATATTCAATATAAAAACTCTGACATTTGCTTTCTGCAGATATCTGTGCCAGTATCTGAATAGTCTGAATATTCAAAGAAAGTCAACACAAGGGGCACAAGCCTGAATGAAACATATTCATATGACATAATGAAGGATATCCAATACGACAGCCACACAGAAGAAATTCCAACAAAGCAAGTGTGAAATTTTGTCATTTGCCTTAAGCGCAAATACTTAGCAATAGGGTTGGGAGAAAAGGTTTGGAATAAATAGGAACCATATAATTCACCCAGACCTTCATCCAAAATTCAAACTGGATACAAAATAAAGCTTTCCTGTGGTTTGTAAAAGTATGTTTGTTCGTTATTGTTGGGTTTTTTTCCATTTTACATGCATCTGCAATTTTGAGTTAATACTGAATGCTGAGAAAGCACAATAAAAACAATTCTGTTGGTATTTCTGGTCTGACCAAAAGCAACAGGTACCAGGAATCTCACTGGAGATCTCACTTTTGCAGTTCCAAAAGGTTGAGTAAGCTTTGGAAAAACCTCAGAACTTTCTTAGAGGATTTTCTCTCCTTAGAAAAGGCTTGTAACTTTTTGGGGGGAGGGGACATCTTCTCAAAAGCACTGAGTGTGGGACCCTGCTAGCCAAATAACAGAGGTTCCACAAACCATTTTTTGCTGCCAATAAAGTTCAGTGCAACTCTCTGATGTTTCTCAGGAGGGGGTGAGAGCAACTAAAGCAAAACTAAGTATTTTAATGAGACTGCTAGAGGAATGAATAATTCAGCATAAAATACCAGAATATGCAATTGGCAGTCACCGGCTTCAATATGTTTGATGATGTAAGGCCAGGCGACACCAGTGTCTTTTTTCATTCCTTTCTTTTTGCTAAGCGGGGCATTTTTCTGTTTTTACGTACATTCCCAAGTAAGTGAATGCATATGTACAAAGTCAAGGAGTGGACAGCAGCAATAACAGGAAGTTTTTCTCCCAAAGAAAATGCAACTAGAAATGGTTCCAGAGCTGAGAGATATCTTCCCTTAATCCCTATTCCATCCTCTCCTGAATCTTACCTTTGCGAGAAGACGTCTCTGTAGGGGCTGCCATGCTGGAGTGCAATTCCATATCCCCTGTCTGCGACAGTGTTCCCAACTGTGTAAAAGGAGCAGTCTGGGTCATTGATGGCCACGTATTCCAGAACTGCTGCATCCCACACAAAGGCGTAGTTCCCATATTTCACCTGTAGCAAATAGAAGAAGAGCTTAAGGCTGCAGCTTGTCAACTCCAAAACAAGGCAGTTGTGACCAAAACTTGTTACTATCTGAAGGCTGTGTGATTAAAAAAATGTTGGGGTTTCAGTCCAGTTCCCAGCAGTTACGTGTCTATATCCCCAAAACCACTGCCACAGCTGATGCTGGTTGATGCTTTTGTTTGTAGATGCAGCAGGCATGCTAGGAACTGAATGTGAACTGAAAACAATTTGCCCTCAGGGATGAGGCATGCAGGTGCAGAATTTGGGATAAGCTTATACTCTCCCTGTTCAGTGTATAAATGGAGGACTTCAGTCCCCAGGGCTATCAATTGGGCACCTTTCACCTGTGCTAAATTCACATAGTGTAGATATGTGTGCATGAGAGAGAATCAATATAGTGCCTATTTTACTCCCTTCACACTTCTGACCAACCCTCTGGTCCTGGTGAAAGGATCATTTTATGGTGAAGCAATGGATTGAGACTGAGGAGATCTGTCATCAATTCTCAGCTCTGCCACTGATTCCATGTATGACTTTGGACATCACTTGGTAACGGATCTTCAAAAAAGCACTACTCTCATTTAGGCACCAACATGGAGTGGCCAGATTTTCAAAAGTGCTCAAAGGGAGCTGCAGGGTACTGAGCACTTCTGAAAATCTGGCTATTTATCTCTGTCTTAATTCCATATCTGTAAAATGCTAATTCCCTGCTTCAGAAGGATACCATGAGAATAAATTTATTAATATTTGTGAGGTGCTCAGAGGCTATGGTGATTGGAACCAGATAAGTATCTAGACAGAAAATTTGCTTCAGTGATCTGAAACACAAGACTCTTTTAAAGAGAAGCATTGCTCTACAGATATATTTCCCCTGCATTAAAAAATGAAACAAAAACACAGTAGCAGCTCTGTGTTTCATTGTCAAGACTGACATATCGCAATACCATTCCAATGAAAGCTCCACTTAGACCACACTAATGGAAAGATTTCTTCCTTAAGTTATACTAATGAAAAATTATGTGCCTTGCCCACCCTGCTGTCGAATCTGCTAGGTTGTAGGTAAATCTTACATGGGCAGTTCATGCAGCCTATTTTACTAGTGATTGCAGCTGTGTTAATATAGCTTTCTTGCTCTGAGTTTTAGCCAAACAATTAAATGATTGTTTTTCTGAAGATTATTTTATCATCCAGGGTGATGGAGCTCTCGGAAGTATCGTTGACTAGCCCTGGTGTTTCTGGCATTACTTTATGCACTTTTGTTGTCTGTGTGAAGCACTTGGGCTAGCAGATGTGAATCGCCACAATTGTGACTGAATCTGCAATTGTAATTGCCATCCAAAACCTTTGTTAATCTGCCAGGACATATCACTCCTCACAGCAGCAGCACTATTAATACTAGGTGGCCCATTTGTCCAAGACATAAATGGCACTGGCACATGTAATCTAATTAGCTTTACCTAGAGAGGAACATACATTCTGTCTCACTCCTCAGCTGGGTCCATATCATGAATTGATCCTAGTGCCTGAGTACACAAGAACACAGCAGCAGTTGAACTTAAAGCTGCGTGGATACTCTTATTTTGGTTTATACCGGGTTTATTTTGGTTTACCTAAATAAATTAGGAAAAGATTTAACTAATTTAAAATAATTCTCATTTAGACCAAAATAAGGGGGCTTGCACCTGTTTAATTAAAATCGTAAAAACACAACAACAAACTGATTTAAATTAAACTGCTACAATTTGGGGATGTAAAGAAGACTGTAGTATCTAAACACAAGCATTACTCCTATAAGGAGAGGATACACCCCATGTCATATCCACCACTATAGCAACTTCCTACATTAAATTACACACACATACTATGTTAAAGATCATTACTAAGGTTATAAAGTCAAATACTCAAAAGTTAGGAAATGCCAGACATAAGGTTGTCTTCTTTTTGTGGGTAATCTCCTAGGCTTTTAAAAAAACAAATTGAACCCTGTCCCAGAAATTCCATCATGTTGGAATTTGGACACCCAAATGATTCATTAGCAGGCTTGGAACTTTTAGATCCACTGTACTGGCCATTGCTACTTGATTTAATGGAGTAACTGATAGAGGATTGCTCTGTGGGTTAGTGCTAGAGAAAGAAGAGACAAGCACTTGCCAATGGGATTCACAGATATTTGATGAGCAGAGGAATGATGAAACTCAGAAATTTTGGGTTCCATTCCAGGGGCTGGAAGGGATTTTGCTCTAATCCAGGGTTTCTCCACTTGGATCATGACTCAAAACTAGGTCACCAGAATGTGTCAAAGGATCACAGAGCTGGCTTTACTCAGCTCCCTGCTCCAGGAGTTGCGACCTGCTGCATGGGGTCACAGTGCCACTCAGATATGGCCAGCCACCCTTACATTGAGTAAGTGGTGCTGTGACCTTATGCACCAAGTCACAATACCACTCTCACAAATTTAGGTGAGATTAGGTCAATCCCTGAAGCGGGGAGCCAAACCCAGCCAGCCTTGCAGGAGAGGAGACGGGAGGTAGTGGTTGGTGTTACATTTCCCAGTAAGTACTGGTTCCCTGACATATCCTGTGCCCCTCAGCCGAGTGACACCCCATCTTCCATGCCCCCTGTCCCATCCCCCAGCTTGGGCCCCTCAATGGTTCCCCAATCCCAAAGCTGTGTGACTCTTCCTCTGTCATACCATCCATCCTGGCCCCCAGCACCCCAGATCTTCCAACACTGCAACCTCCAGCCCCTTCTGCCCCCAACTCCTTTCCCCAGCCCCCCCACATATCCCACAGGAACCCAAATCCCCCAGCCCTTTACCCTCTGCTCCCTATGGATCATGTGTGGGGTCTGTGTGGTTTTTTTGGGAGTTATCAGCTTGCCATGTGCCCCCGAACTCTCTGCCCCCATATTCTTTCCCCAGTCTCCCACTTCACTCCCACACCCCTCTGTCCCTCAGTTTGTTCCTCAGCAACCCTCAAATCTCCATCTGCTTCCGCACTATACCCAATGCCCCCTGATCTCTTCAATTCAGCTCCAGCACCCCAAATCCCTCCCACCTTTTACCCTCTGTCTCCCAGGAAGGGACTATGTTTTGGGGGAGTGACTTGGCTCACTACCCCTCCCCCAGTTGCCAAGGGGGGGTGGTTCCCAAGCTGTTCACATTTGGTTTTAGAATCTGGAATCTTAGCTCTGAGCCCCCATCCCAGCCCTCTGACAGACTCCTATGGGGGTCTCTCTCATCAGGTCTGGGGGCTTCTCCGAGGTCTCTGGGTCGTGACAGTCCAAATGGGTTCTGAGCCCAAACAGGTTGAGAACCACTGCCGTAGTGGACACCTACTGTTATCCCCATGTCCCCAAGCTTGACTGATTCTGTCCCATCCCCTCCAACCTGGTCCAGTCCCAGTCCTGTCTCTTCCCCATTCCTGGATCTTTTTTCCAGTCTCCTCACCTAGCCAGTCCCAATCTCTACTCCTCACGCTTCTGATTCCAGTTCCAGTCTCCTTGCACCAGGTTCTACTCTCCCCTTCTGGACTCTTCGTCCCAGTCCTCGTCTCCCCTCCTCTCATTCCATTCTTCCCATTCCCAGCCTTCTTGCCCAACCAATACCAGTTCCCCCTCCCTCCCCTTAATTCCTTATCCCCCACAAATCTCCTTGCTCAGATAGTCCCAGTGCCCCGCCAGCTCCTCTCCCAGCCTCTCTCCCTCACCTCTATTTATGTTCACTATCCTCACTGCCTCCCAGTCCCAATCTTCCTTCCTAGGTGCCTCATCCCAATCTCAGTATCTCCTCATCCTCCACCTCACAGTTCCTCTGTCAATCTGTCTCCCCTACCCCGCACACTTCTTTCCTCTTGCCTCACTGGTTCCCAGTCCCAATCTCCTTGCCCAGCCGGTCCCAGTCTCCTCCAAGCGGCTCATCTGATGTCAGTCTACCACACACTGACTCCCAATTGCCCAGTTTTGCTCTCTTTCTTACTGTTCCAGTCTTTTCACAGAGATGGCAAAATACATTCCTGACACAAAGATTACCTCCATACCAAATTTTGAAGTCCCTGCTCCAAAGCACAGGAGCACTACAGCTTTTTAAAGAAAACATCATTAGAATTTTTGACCTTAGGCAAAACAATGTATTTTTCTCTAACCTTGCTCTTGGAAATAGCTGACATGTTTTTGGCTGAAATTTTCCAAAAACATTCAGCCCGAGGCAGACCACATCATGGAAAGTATCATCCCAAATGGTTAAAGTTTGTCAAAGTTATAAACAGTTGAAGACAAGAAGACAAGAAGTGTCAACCAAACTTAACACGTGGTGCTATCAGTTCCATCTATACTACTCCATTGGATGTACTGCTTCCAAAGAAAATTACACTGCAACGATCCAGGGCACTAACTTCTGCTTAATATCTTTTTACCACCCAGGGAACTGACTCCTGCTTAATGCCTTTCTTTCCCTTTCCCACATATTCTCCTCAGTCTCATGCATACTCTCAGGATATACTTTATGTTATGCTAAATTTGTCCCCCTGCAATGTATAGGTGCACCAGTTTCCTCAACTGGATGGAATGTCAGACTTGCTCAAATGTATGTGATTATGTTCTCCATGAGTGATTAAATACAACACAAAGTACAGACCTGTCATCACTAAAGCGCATGTGATTCTGTCACCTTCTAATTGCTGCAGCCTATAAGCTGTAAAAGTACTTCCCTAACATGAACTCTTTCATGAGTTACCACTGGAGTTGTTCCAGAAATGCTGAACCAATGTTCAGGTTCAAGAAACGCTAAACCACATTTGAACACTAGCGGTAAAGACCTTGCTAGCGACTGTTCTTGTGCTCCCTATTTCTCGTGTGGAGTTTGGGTTCGTTGCCTTTTCTCTGATTATTCACATCCTCCATCTCCCTCCCTGCCACCTTCCAGTGATGATACCACCACCAAAAGCTGCAAGCCCAGCAGTTGTTTTAATGAACTGATCCAGCAATGAGACCACCAGATGAGATCCTAGAGCCAGGTAGGAAATGGTTTTCCCATCTTGTGAGAATTTGAGATTTTGAAAAATATCCTCAATTCAATTCAGGATGAAAAGTCAAAATCTTTCCTTAACTAATAATTACCTTACATTATTAAATGGAAAGTCATTTTGACCCCAAAACATTTTTTTTTATTTTGAAAATGTCAAAATGTGACATTTAAATAATTTTGAAACTTTTCAAAATTGTTTTGAAATGGGAAATTTATTAGGAATGACCCTTTCCCACAAAGAGTTTCAATTTGGACAAATTCACCTTTTCCCCAATGTAAAATGTTTCATCAAAAATTTTCCTATCAGGTCTACTAGATTCTTCACTGACTTGCTATCCCATTGGTCTCTCTGGGGGCTCGGAGAAGTCATGATATTTTTCTCCTGACTCCTCTCCCTGGTTCCATTCTGCATTTCTATTTCATACTAGGCAATCACATTGTAAAATTGAGATGAATTCACTAGATGTATAGAGACAACGGTAATAAATAATAGCTAAGTAAAAAGTAAACAGAACATAAAGAGGCCATCTGGGGCTAGGCAGCCCAAAAGAGGATTAAAACCCAAATCAGCATATTAAATTACACCATGTCATTACATCATTTCAATTGGAGCTTGACAATGTAGATGATATTTATAAGGACTGTTTACAATTAAAAACTACTGAAGCATGCCATGATAGATTTTTGTTTGAGATATGTAGTGCACAAGAGGCTCTTGCATTTGGTACACATTCTTTCACATGCATAATCAATCTCCTCTGGACTAAACACACAAAGGCTGGAGAGGAACAATTTTTGTTTAATGCTCTAGAGCTGGCGGAATTTTCTTCTTTTTAACAACTAAGATTTTGGAGCAGAGAGGGAACCAGATTGTCCATGGAGCTTGCATGAATATACAAGGATAGGGGGAGGAGGACAGGGTGCAAGGAACTCTCTTTCACACCCTTCATGACCTGCACAAAGGCCAGGGCAATTGTAGTCCTGGGGTTTGGGGATGTGTAGGAATTTCTCCCTCTGGACTCCACTGGGGTTGCAAATCATCTCAAGGGGGCCAGGGAGCAGTGGGGAAAAGATGAAGTTACAGCCTAAAGGATAGTGTAGCTTGCAGGCTCCCTCTGAGCCTGGGAGCTGTCGGCCCAATCCATCCCCGAGCTCTTCCTGTGGTGGGCTGGCTCAGCCTGCTCCCAGTGTACTTAAAGGCATATTCTGAGCAAGAAAGAAAGACAAGACTCTCTTCAGCAGTGAGGCTCTGTGGGGGTAGCACACCCCAGTCCGGAAGGCAGACAAGTACAATATGCAAGACTGAAGAATCATGAGGGGTCCGTCTCAGAGGGAGATCATTAGTGAGGGAAATAGGAGTGAGGAGCAGAAGTCCAGGAGAGGGAAAGTGAAGAGGCAAGGTATGGTATAATTCCTGGAGAGGATTGGGATGGATTTTTAGCAATAGGAAAATTAAGGAGAGGTGGCTGAGTTAGGAGGAAGAGAGTCTGTTCATAGGGCAAACAATTTTGACAGGTCGGGGATGGTAGTTGGAGGCAAAGTTTTGGTAGGCCATGCCCTGTTTTGTCTTAATCTACCCTTGAAGATTCATACTGAATGGAAGAGAGTTGTGTGTTTATAAGCAGGCTAAAATCCCACTCAGTTACTTCAAAAAGGTTCCTGTTTAGGTCCCTTGCTGTCAAAGCCATTCATAGTAAAAATGAGAAAATATAAAGAATGCAGAAACATTTCTGGTCAATAAAAAGCATGATGAAGTGAACAGATGCAAATAAATAGCAAAATCCCTGGACCAAGCCAAACTCTCAGCTACTAGCAAAACTTGTCACAATTAAAATTTGGGTTCCAGCAGAGACTTCATGATTCGTGTCTAAGCTCTGGAAGTATCCCAGGCTGTACATGCAGTGGACACTGCTCTTTATGGAACAGAGAAGTGAGACATTGAGGAGACATATGAAGTCATCCATCTACCTACCAGTACAGTATTGTTCCATACAGCAAAGTACATTTTGTTGCATTATTTGTCCCAAGCAATAGAGCTTTCCCCACCTCCTTTAGGAGACTATTCCTTAGCTGAGTAGGTCTGAGAATTTTTTTCTTGATATTTAGCATACATATTTTATTTCTTCCTTCAATCTTCTACAGTTTTCATTTTTCTTTCGTCACTTCTAGACACTCCTTGTTTTCACTTTAAATGATCTTTCTACCTCTTTGGGGCTGAAATCTTTCAAATATTATAGGCTGTAATCATGTCTCCACCATCTTGCTTGTCACTTAGCCAAGCTAGATATAGTTAGTGTAGCTCTCTAATCTTTTCTCCTAAATCAATCCTTTCAACTCCCCAATTATTGTTATTTATTTATTTTGCTCACTTCAGAACTCTCTCTAAGTTACAATTATCTATCTGGTAATGAGGAGTGCATTCCCTAAGAGAGTGTCAACTGCTTGTAAAGTTGTCTGGCAGTATTAGATGAATTTAGTTTTCTTTTTAGTGTGTGCTTCCTAGCATAAGGGCAAAATTATCTTCTCAGATTCACACAGTGAATCTTCATGGTTATTTCTCTCTCTCAATATGCAGAGATTTTAAACATAGGAAAATAAGAAAAATGAAGATGAGATCTAGATCTGAGAACAGAGTTATATGCTATGTGTCTATGTACCCATTATATGGGAAGCTGAGGAGGTGGGGGCTGGCACAACGAATGAAGGAGGAAGTGGATTATAGAACAAAATGATAATTAAAAGCCCTATAGCCTCATCACTGAGATGAGTGTAGATTCTCTAGCTTTTCAACAAGCATGTTGTAAATTCTCCACTCTGAGACACATGATAAACAGCAACCCCCCCCCAGCTCCACATCGTGACAAAAAGCTAAAGAACGACAATCAATTACAGGGACTAAATAAAGGCAAAAACTCAAGGGAAAAGGACAGGAACTTTGTAGTATCACTCACAGCAGATCTGTATTCCTGAATTCTACATTTCCACATAGTTATATTGTAATTTCATGGGGAGATAATGCCATTTCAAAATGATGGCAAATCTGAATGCAGTTCACACTCTATCATGCAGCACCTGGGAGGGTTGAGAAAAAATTTGTGTGGAGGAAGTGTGTTATCAGTCAGCAGCAATCCTGGCTTTCTAGTCAATCTAGATATAAAGCCTGAGTGCTACAAACTGTATCCATTCTTTCTACATCACACATAATCAGCGTTCGTGCGAGTGTTGTAAGGGAAAGGCGAAAAAATGTTGTGCGTATTTGATGAAGATCCCCATACAAAATTAGAAACAAAACTGGATATATGGTCTTTTTATAAGGACTGTTTGTATGCATGACACTGGATTTTAAGTGAAGCTAGGAGATTGATTATTGGACCAAAATGTTTGACCCCACTTTTCAGTTTAGTGACCCATTCCAAGTGAGTTACTGTAAAAAGGGAATCTTTTTAGCATTATATACATCAGGGGAAATCAGCACATCGGTGGTGTTAAAAATTATTTCCATAAGACTGTGTATCACTACACATTATAAGATCTTTCCTCTTGTCGAAACCTTGACTATAAACACTGTACCAACTTCATCCCTGATGCAACTCTATCTAAAGCAGTGGAGTTACTGCAGGCACGCATTTGATCCATTATATATTTCACTATATGTGAAGCATAAGGTTGATTCATATTTATTGGTGGCATTTCTAAGCGTCTTTGGGCCAACTCATAAAAGTGAAGAAGGCTACATGCTCCATCAGCACAGTGTTTCAGTTCAATACTATATAATCTTGTCCTTCTTGTAACTTTTAACATTTTTAATATACATTTATAATTACAGAAAATTATAGTCTTCATAGCAGAAAAAAATAAAGAGTAACTATCTACTTCAAGGTTTCCCATTTGAGTGTTGTAAAATATTTTTAAAGATGTTTTTACAAAAAGAGATATGCAGAATATGCAAAAAATCTGTATTTCTTCTTTAAAAGAGCTAAATAAACACCCAGGGGAAAAATGTTAAGATACATTACAGGCTACATAGAATTAGCAGTAACATCTGTAAAAACAATAGAATATTCTAGTTCCATAAATGTGTACCTATTTTTAAAAATAAAACAATGTTTGAAGCCCAATGTTTAAATTAAGGTTAAATTGATTGTGGAAAAATAAATGTATTCTAGTCTGGAAACTCAAACAAAATCCCTAAACACACTACTGTATTCCTCTACTTCAGAAACACACACTCACGGTGCTTTTTCCATACATTTCTAATAAAAACCACATACCCCCAACTGCAGCACATCTTCCTTTACCTAATGGGGCACCAACTGAATTGCCACTATTTAATTAAGAACCGCATACCCAGAGACAGAGTCTCATCAGATTCACCCTTTTGGAATGTGTCAAAGACCACAACAGAAAATACAGATATAGAAACAAACGGAAGACACAGATTAGTCACTTGCCCCCACATTTCACATACCCATTATAGTCAAGGGATGACATTGTTTCACAGTCCACTATCTACATGTGTTGTCCAGTATCTACCATTCTACTACACTAGCTATACAGAGGAAGAACACTACCATATGCAGCTAATTTTATTTTTCCTGTCCATGTGGTCTGAAACCTGAGCATCAACCACCATACATCTAGTCATCCACTGTACAAACACTAGATGCAGACCATAGGGAACTGTACTTTATTCTCCAAAACAATTTTATGACCTTACATGTTACAAAGAGGGTATAGAAGAGTAGATAGCAATGGGAAGAGTACTTGAAATACTTAGATTAAATGCTGGTTCACATCATGTAGATACTGCACTCTAAAATGGGATGTAGCAGGAATTGGGGGCAGAATTAAAGTTATCTGTGGAATCTTAATTCTAAATTTCCATATTTCCAAATGTTGCCAAATGGCAGTTTGCTGGTCATCTTGCAGCCTCACAAGAAAGCATCTTCAGTAGAAGGGATTGGAAGCACAGTAAACTCCATCATCTCCTGTCCCAGGATCTCTATTAGTCTATTAGAATTGAGTGAAAAATGGTATTTCCAACTCCAAGAAATTCTGATATTTCATCGTTTGTTTTCATCTCAAATTGTGATAAAAAGTTGAAATACTGACATTTTTATTGGAATGAAAACTTTAAAAAAAATTCCATTTGGGTCAGAATGAAATGTTTGTCATTCCCAAACTGAAATGTTTTGTTTCAGATTATTGAACTGACTCAAAACCTTTTGTTCCAAATGAGCTCAGCTTTAAAACCATATCTGCCTCTGGTGTCATCTTGCTTCATGGGAGTTGTAGTTCTGGTGCTTCTTGCCCCATTTTCTCCTGTGGGCCAGGGCCTCTGGTCAAACTATATCTCCCATAAAAAAGCTCGTTTTGTGACGCATGCTGCACTGCATCACTGGCTCAGAGGGCAAACTGTGGTGCACCATGGGAGATGTGTTTAGGTATTGGTGTTCAGCCCATAGGGTAGAATAGAGGTACAAGGCACCCAAATTATGACACCCATGAGTAGAGCTGCACAAACATTTTTATCCAAAACATTTTTTTTGGCAGAAAAATGCAGATTTGGGTTGACCAAAACATTTAGTCAATTCATGTCAAACTTGCCAAACTGTTTCAGTAATTTAAAAAAAAAAATCACTGACATTTTCTAAATGAAAGGTTTTTTTATTCCAAACAGCTTTTAATTTCAAAATGTACTTCAATTGTGTTGAAAACATTTTTTAAAAAAAGTTTTAATTAGCTTAAAACCAGAAGAAAACATTTTGTTTGACCTGAAACAATTTTTCCCCTTTTTGGTTTGCTGAAAATTAAAAAAAAAAATTATTCTGATTGACCCAAAATTAATAGATTTTATTTTTCAGCACAATAGAATAGAAGAGAGCAGATTCATCCCTAAAAATTGTCCAAGCTAGAAATTGAATAATGAGACTGGGGAGTTAGAATGCTTAACTTCATCTCTCTCTAGTACAAATTTAATCTTTCATTACATTGTCATATCAGGTTTCAGCAGCTTGTGTATTTGTTTCACTTATTACTTCATCGGTTTAGAAGAGGTACTGTATAGCAAATTTGTTGCCAATTGCTTTAGAAAAGATTATCAAGCTTCGAGAGCAAAACTGCTCTTAGTTACACTCTGTAAACCTGGAATAACTGCATTGAAGTGAATATTATTCCAGATTTACACCACGGTAACTGAGAACAGAATTTGTCCCTCAGTTTTTAGCTTGGCTTCCAGCTGCTAAAATAAATATGAATTTTGCTGTTGTAATTAATAATATTTTATAAGTCACAAAAATATAATAACCAGAGTTGACAGGGTAAAGACAAAACAAAAACACAATTTCTAAATTGGAAAAGAAAACGTACTGAGTAATCTTTTCAAGTTGTCACAGCAAAGCACTGAAAGGCAGCAGATCTCTCTGATCACTGACACACAGCTGAGCCACAGGTAATTGAAACTAATGCCAGTTTCAATGGGAAAAAAACTAGAAGGGAAAAAAGCACAGTGGGAACAGAAAACCACTTGCAATGTGTTACTTTAAAAGGTTATGAACCATTTCTTCAGAGTGGCTCCCTGCCTTTTTCTTCTTACCTGACAATTTAGGTGGTACAGATATTAGTGAGTAGCATTTTAAATGAACACCAGCAAAGGTCACCTGTAGAAACTACGTGAAAGCATCTCAGCCTTTCCCCAGGCATAGATGAGCCATAGCAAGTGCCAATCTTATTGACGGGAAATTTTAAAACACAATGCCACTAAAGACAGCTCCCCACTCTGATTTTATTTATTTATTTAATTTATTTATTAGCAGGGCAGAATTCAGTCCTGATGTATGGAGGCACAATTCCCATTGGCTGTGTTGATCTACACCATAAATGAGTTTGGCCATTGGTTTCTTCTGTGCTCCCATTTGAGCTTTGTAAGTCAACCCTAGGAACAGACAATAGTTACTTGTGGTTTGTTCTTAAATTCAATTCAATTAATCTTAATTTTGGTCTCATGCATTAGAGACTGAGAAAGTTCCAGGCACTACTCTTTTTATTTAGGATCTGTATAAAGTACCGTAGGAATGCATCACCATCATTCTATGGCCTCTCTCAGTGTGACGGGGTTCTGGGGGTTGCCACCTGGAACTGAGGTACAGCTGAGCCCTCTGTGTCACCAATCTGGGTTCCCTCTTGCACTGTGATGTTGTGACAAGCTGCAAAACCCTCCAAGCTTGCACTCACCTCCACAGGCAGAGACCACACCCAGCTGTATTCATGAATACTCTGGCCAGCCACTCATGAACCCACAATAGAGAGGCTACAGCCTAAACATTCCTAGCTCCCCAGCCTGAGACCCCAGAGCTGTACCCTCCTGCCTTGGTCAAAGCCCAACCAGTATGAATTTATTACCCAGTCTGCCAGTCTTACAAAGGAAAGTGGACATGCACTAACCCTTGATCATGAGCCAAGATTTATCCCTTTCGCACTTCAAACAACACACAGTGTTTTAAGTAAAATATAAAATAGATTTATTAACTACAGAAAGATAACTTAAGTGATTATAAGTGATAGCAAACAGATCGAAGTAGATTACCATAAGAAATAAATCAAAACACAAACTAAGCTTACACTATTAGCTAGGATTTGAATCAGTAAACTCTCTCCCTGTCTGATACAAGCAGTCCACCAAGTTTCCATATACAGGCTAGAAATCCCTTTAGCCTGGGACCATTACTTCCCCCCAAGTTCATTCCTTTTCATCCGGTACTTTCAGGTGTTGTTGTAGGGAGATTGAGGTGCAGTCATGATGTCATTCCCCCCCCCCTTTAATATTTTCTTCCAAAGTGCTGGAAAGCTCTTTTACTGTGACCTGGGTCAAACAATTCCCATTGTGTAGTGCTATCTCTGAGAGGTTTCTATTGTACACAGTTCCTGGGGTAATCCTTGTGCTTGTGTGCATTTCCTCAATAAGCCATTAACATTGGTTGGCCTTTCTATTGTTGTACCTGAAAGGCTGCTTGTGGGTATTCTCAGCTTCATAACATGTTTCAGAGCACATACATAGCCAAACTTTGTAACGTCACATACAGTGATAGCACATACAATCCAACAAGATATTAATGTCTATCAGATCAAGACTTTTAGAATATCTCATAAGGCCTACATGGTGCAAAATATATCCTAATTATATGACTGTGGTGAATATGGGGGTGCCAGGGTGTGTCAAACTCAGCGCCATCAACACCACTGTACTGTTGCCCTGATGGCTGCCCCCATCCACTAAGAAAAAAATATCAGCACTTAAACACCACTTAAGACCTATTTTCCCTTTTCTTCCTCCTTCACCAAAGGATCGATCAGAAGATAAAGATCTAAGGCCATATCCTTGTCTGCTTTCCACAAATCTGTGGTGCAAAGCAAACATAAGTAATCAGCTCAGGATTCCCCTTGCCTAGGTGAATCCAGTTGTCAACATATGGTTTTGCCTGAGGCAAACGGGCCATGCCCTAAATTGCTGGGATCCCATGCTCAGGTGCCAGAGCAGCTTCTTGAGGGCCACTGCAACTAGTACAATTTAGAGCAGCCTCAGAGCTGCTCTAAATTTTTGCTTGAGACCGAACTGGTGCTTGGCAGATGCACCCTTAGCCTGAGCTGGAGTGTGTTCCACATGAGCAGTATTCTTGATCTGGCTATGCAGATTTGTGTGTGAATAAGGGAGGGTTGGGGGAAGGAGAAGGGGAATTCCCTCCTCTGAACTGTTTGCTAGCTTTAAATGTTCAATGACCAACCTGCCAGGCAATATATCCTTCCCTTCGACCTGTACTAATTATCCTGTGTTTTATAATAGCATTTGGTAAGTAGTACCTGAATATTTGGGAGATGGGCACTTTTGTTAGGCTGACAGGTTAGTCTGACAGATCAGAGACAGACAGAAATCTATTATGACATACTATTTACATTGGTCTGCAATTTCAAGCAGCACAGGCGCTCAGGGTAGCCAAGGAAAGTTTGGGCTAGCCCAGACAAACTAGGATGTCTATCTAGTGAGAGATATTGGCTCCGAGCATGTCTTTATGTGACCATTTTGCTTACCTACTTTCACATGTCAGCACCCTTCCTGGCTTCAAGTTTTTCTCCCCCCATTTCTAGGATTTTCACAAATAAATAATTACAACAGTCTATTGAACATACACAGAGCGGACGAACTAAAGGGTATTATGCTTAAAGGCATAGTATTATGTAACAAAACCTGATCTACAGTTTTGGGAAAGGTTACCTAACCTAGTGTTGTAGGTGGGAGATAAATGCAGGTGCATTGAGGGAAGAAGACAGGCCAAATTAAGGCTATCCAGAACTGTAGGCATATCCAACATGCACCCTCTATAGCCGTTACTGCATCCTGGCTTCACCTCACCTCTTGGAGCTATTGTTTCAGGCTCTCTGCCCAACTCAGGCAGACATCAGTTACACTTGATTCATATTTTTTCAAGCATTTCTTTCCATCCATAAGTACTAGAAATATTTTTCTTAAATGAAAGCTGAGATTTTCATCTACTCATGTGACTCCAGGAACTGGAGTACTAGCATTGGCTTTATGATGCCTATGCCTTCTTCTGGCCTTGGAGGGAATTGCTATGGGAAATCATAAGTAATAATAGCATCATCTCTGCAACAGCTGGACATGTGAGGAAAAGAGTCCTCAAAATCAGATCTAGTATCTTCTGTCCATTAACAAAACAAAACAAGCCAAACAAAGGTGCTTTCATAGCACCCAAAACTGTGCTGACAAGTCTCTGCCCAAGAGATCTTAGAAACAAACAAACAAAAAAATCTTTATTCATCTGCATTTCAGGTTCCTTTCAAGTTATTTTTGTTAGAAAGGTTGATAGGAGAATTCATTAGAGAAAAAAATGTGCATGACATAAATCTCAGTGTTGCACATTTATCTTCCTTCCTTCCTTGTGCTTTTTATTCCTTTGCTTTCGTCCTACGGTGAAAGTGATGGATGTTTGGGTAACAGGTCTAAAAAGAGTGACACTTTGTTTCATTCCCCTTTATACTGAGTATATTGGCTGAGGGAAATGATGATTTTCTCCAGATTAGAGAGAGAAAGGAACACAGTGAGGAACATAACTTAGGGAGGGGCAGTATTTTTCTCTCTCTCTCATGGACTCAATGAGAGATATTCAAACACAAGCCAACAGAACCCAAGCCTCAGGGGCTGGGAGGTAGAAAGATTGCCAGGAGTGGGGTCAACAGGCACAAACAGCTCATAACCCCCACTGCACCAGTGGGCCTAGAACTCCAAAGGTGGGCAGGGCCAGGAGGAGGAAGGGTCCGGCTTTCAGGGAGCAGTATAGATTTAGCACTTCTCTAATGGTGGGCTCCTCTGAATCCAGCTGGATTTTAAAGTTACTCTTTCCCACATAAAACCTGCACGAGGACTAGAACCCCTCTTTCACTGTGGTGAATCTTCCCCTCAGGCTTAACTGCTCCAGCAGGTGCAGATCTGCAGCCCCTCCATGCCTGTAGGAGTGAATCTAGCCCAATAACAAATCACCAGCCTTGTACCAAAGCTGTAAAGATTATACCCTGGTGTGTTGCCCTATCTTCCATGTTACTCAAAGGAGTTCCCACAACACAGAATATTCTCTTTCTGTGACAGAGAGTATCACAGCTGTCAGCTCAATAATGGCTAGCATTTGACCTCTTAGCTTTCCACAGACTGATTTCAAGTTCTTTTTTTATTGAATTATTTATATCCATCCTAATTTTTCACTGTTACGTTTTTTGTGTGTCATCTCTCTGGATAAATTTTTCTTCTCACAGTTATATTTCCCGATACTGCAGACTAAAGAAACAGACATGAAATAATGCTACAGGTCTGAGTTCAAAATGTCTGTCCTTTCTTACCTTCCACCTTGGACTTTGCTATTACAATACACAGAGCATAGAAGACATCACAGGGAGGGAAGCCACTGCAGGGGTGGTATTAAGGTTTTTGAATTGGGTCAATCAAAATATGTTGTTTAGATAATTTCAAAAAGTTTTGTTTTGAATTTGACCATTTTAAATGTAAAATTTTCAAGATAAATTAACTGAAATTTCAAAATGAAAAATTGTTTGAAACCATATAAAGGAACTTTTCATGTTGACACTTTCAAACAACAAATTTAAAAAAAAAATTGAAATGGGAAATTCATTGACACCAAGCCTTTACTGTGAACAGTTTTGGTTTTGACAAGTTAACATTTTCTGACAAATACGTTTCGTTGAAAAATTCCCAACCAGCTCCTGTTTTAGTGGCACTGTATTTGCAGCAGTTATAAGGAATGAAAACACGTACAAATAGAATAATTAGGATTGTAAATAATTATCTTTCCCAGTTCGTCTTCATCCCTTCCAATCTGTTGGGTGATAACAGTATCATATGTCATTACATTTTGCCGGAGTCTTTTTGATTGAAACTTGGCAACAGTGCAAATATCACTCCACTATAAACAAGAGGAATAGCTCTTTGATAAATATCCATTCAGTCACTGATGTGGACACAGTGGCAAAACGAGGACAGACACATATATTGAATTAAGCAGTAAGCCACAACTTTTATTAAACTTTAACATAAAGGAGGGGTGCTACCTGACAATCACCCATGCTCTCCTATACCAGGTATTTAAATTAATTCCAGTGTGGCAGTTAAAGGGCTCTTTACCATATAACCCATAACGCAGGGTAGTTCTGCTCAGCCTATCCCCGAGGACTCAGCTCTCTCTGAGTCCTAGCACATTTCCTGCCTCCCAACTTCCTCCAAAGGCACAGCAGGGTGGAGACCGCAGCCCATGAGGGCGATAAGCAGGGAGGGTGCAAGGATGTTTCGCGCCCTAGGCGAAACTTCCACCTTGCGCCCCCCCCC
>NC_048302.1:19569562-19608731 GCF_013100865.1 Trachemys scripta elegans
GGCTGTGCCGCCGGAGTGCCCCCCACCAAGCGCCGGAGTGCCTGCTCCCCCCTCCCCCTGTGGAATGCCGCGCCGGGCTGCCCCCCGCCACCCCAAGATTGGCCGCCCCTTACCAGGTGCCGCCCCAAGCATGTGCTTGGTTATCTGGTGCCTGGAGCCGGCCCTGGCTGCAGGCGGCCCTCCTCACACCCCCCTGCCCCAGCTCCCTCTGCCTAAATGCTGACGATGACCAGGGCGGCCGGATCTTTGGGTCGCTGCCGAAGGACCCAAAATGCCTTCCCCCAAATGCTAGCGCCCTAGGCGACTGCCTGGGTCGCCTAATGGGTTGCATCAGCCCTGGCGATAAGGTCTCACCTCATCACATAAGCCTCAGGCCTATCATCAAAATCCCAGGTCTTTTACCTCTGGGAACTGTTCATTTTATTTTCTTAACCACACTGGAAACTGGCTGCAAGTTGCGATGAACAAACAATTACACCCCAGAACCTCAGTTAGGTACTAAGCACATTCCTACTTAGATAAATATGGAGATATACCTATCTCATAGAATTGGAAGGGACCCTGAAAGGTCATTGAGTCCAGCCCACTGCCTTCACTAGCAGGACCAAGTACTGATTTTGCCCCAGATCCTTAAGTGGCCCCCTCAAGAATTGAACACAACTCTGGGTTTAGCAGGCCAATGCTCAAATCACTGCGCTGTCCCTCCCCCCGGTGGCTTGAAAGTGCTGCAAAGAAGACAAAAACTGCCTTCATCCTGTGCCAATTGGCCCATGGGAGAAAAAAATCCTTACTGACCCTGTAACCAGGTGAGCGGCTCGACCTGCAGCACCTACCAGGCCAGGTTCCCATTCCTAGTTCAGGTGGGTACGAAAGAGGCTCCACATGGTCCCTGCACTGGGATAAATCCTGGGAGATGGGGGATGCTGGCCAATCAGCACCCCTTTCCCCCAGCTGGCCAACAGATGCCAGAAATTCCCAGGGGGTTGAGCTACCTATTGTCCATTGGTGTCTCCCTCTCTTGCTCCTGGAACTGTTCCCACCTTTCACTATTAGCCTCATCAAGCTCCTCCACCTATTTCTGTCACTCTTTACATTTGAGTTATTTCACATTTCTATCTCACTTCAACTGTGTGTGTTTTTTTGCCAAATATAGAAGCCATGCTCCTGACACGTTAATAAAAACCTCAGTATGACTCACCACAAGAAATAAGAAAAATGGAATTAAAATATTGAAGAATGGAATAAGCCATGGTTTAGATGTTTTCATCTCTAAATTTCTTTAACGCCATGAAATTAGTTCATTGTCTTCCCTAAAATGAATCCGCATTAGACTCACAGTTAGGAATTATGGAGCAGATTTTCAAGGTTAATTATGCACATGGATATGTGAGTTCATGCCTTATGCAACCTGTGTTTGCGTGGAAATCAGGCATTTGTGTATGCATATGGTCAGCTAAGTGCTTACCTAATCATGTACACCAGTAAATATCCTACCTGAGTGCAAGAAATCATTCCATCAGTTAATAGTGAGCATCAGGAGGTGGAAATAAAAATCACAGGTAATAGCATCACAGAATTCTCTATCAGAAACTGTAGCCCTGTATGAAAACAGACTTACAGATATGTTCAAGTATACATAGTAAGTACTGGGAAAAGGCCACCACCTTATTAGGTATCTTAATCTGTTTCTGTGTTTTAGTATCAGTTATGCTGTTTGTTTCATTAAAGCAAAAACCACTATAACTTGAACTAAAAGAATGTTAAACACCTAAATAGGATGTTAAAACGGAAAGTTATGAGTATTTCACAACATATTAATAGTCCCTTTCTGTTATAGTTTAAAAAATTACCCAGACTTTTAAAGCACTATCCTGCATTCAGAGTTTGTGACACCATACGTAAGGACGTATTTTAAATTTTGATGCTCTGCCATCCCATATATCAAGATAGAATCATAGGGTTAGAAGAGACTGAAGTGTCATCTAGACTAACCCCCGGCCAGGATGCAGGATTTGTTATGTCTAAACTGTCCAAGACAGATGGCAATCCAGCCTCCTTTTGAAAACCTCCAGTGAAGGAGATGCCACAACCTCTCTAGGCATGTGAATATAACCATCACAATTTCTTTAGAAGAGAAAATCCAACCAAAATTATAGACAACTGTAATGTTGTTCAAAGTCCTTCATACAAATGCAAAAAAATGTATTATACAGAAATAAATTAGTAGGTGTTTTATAGTTTTAAACTATAGTTTTAAAATTCTCCTGGCCCTGCACGTTGTCTCTTTTACAGGAACTGTGTCATTGAGTGGAACCCACAAAATGGGCAGAAAATCCCTGGAAGACCAGGAGGAATTTTAAAGGGCCAGGCCTGTATAACAGCTAAACATTTTTTTCTTGTTTAATATGCTTTTAAAAGGACCATGGGTCAGCTATTTTCTAGAATTTGATTTTTTGTTACTCTCCATTGTTTAGAATGCTCTTACAAATGATTCTTACACATGATTTATTCCTCTATTCCACTATGGCTCCATCTTAAGCCAGCAGCTTTCCTCAACTGGACAATCAAGGCAGCCACTTATGAGGTCTCGGTATGCTTCCTTTACCAATAATAATGCTTTCTCTCTTTTCTTCCAATTCAGAAACTTTGGCCTGAAGATGTTGCTCTTAGGCTCTCGGGCACCATGAGACGCTTGCACCAAGTGCACACACATGCCACTTGGACACAAGGAAAATTGTCAGACACTCTGCACTCTTGTGCTGCAAACTAGGCGAACTACCCTTGCCAAATCTGCGTCTACAACCCTGGTTTTCCTCCCACATATAATTGGCCACTAACTTTATGCTTAGAGTGAATGTTTTTTATTTTTTAATTTAATGTATTAATTTAAACAATTGCCTTTTCTCCCCACAGTACCTAATTCTCAGTCCAAATTCCTCTCTGGACACGCTCTCTGGGGCCTCTGTCAGCTTAAGAATTCTTCCTTAAGAGGGCTGTCCTGCAAAACTGTCTTCACTGAAGCTAATGGAAACTAATTTTATAGCATCATATATCAGCAGTGGATAAAACACCTTCTGCATTCCCCAATATATTAATTGAAGCCAGTGGGATCACTTACATAAGTAAGGGTTTGCAGCATCTGGTCCTAACACTGTAAAAAAGGAATATCTACACAAAGCATGTATTATATAAATAAAAGGACTCACAACATATTATAGTAAAAGAAACATACTGAAAAGATAATAGAATACATAAATATTAAAATTAATATTAAAGGTAAAATAAATGTAATGCATTATGTAGTAAAAAGCATATATTTATAGACACACTTACAAGTACTCACTCTTTTGAAGTGCTCTCACCCTAAAAATATGCAAAGGTACATGTTTCAAATGGTAAGAGAATTCACCTTGTAAGCATAATGATTAACCATATTATTGTTAATTAACCAATGACAAGTATAATCCAGTTATCAACAGTCACTCCTGTCCTGCACTTCTAAGCCTTTCCCACAGCTGGTGAAAAGAAACTTAAAATATTGTAACAGGGAAATTGTTTTCAACTAGTTATGTCTGAGCCTCTGCCACAGACTTCTTGAGCGATTTTGGGCAAGTCACTCAATTTCCCTATGCCTTAGTTGGCCATCTGTACAGTGGGGATAATAATAACTCTTTTCTTTTACATTATTTATTTGTAAGCTATTTTGGACAGGGACTTTTTCTTAGTATGCATCTGTACACAGCACAGCACAATGGGGTCCTGATCTAAATAGGGGAGTCGAGGTGCTACCATAATACAAATCATTTTAGGTAACAAAAGTATGCACAGGGTTTCCTTGAAAACATAGGCACTTTTCTGCAATGCAGTGGCAGCTTCTAGGACCCTGCACAAGAGTGAAGGGCTCCTCTGTTGAGCTATCCTAAGCTCACATGAAAGAACCCTGTGTAAACATGCAGAGTCATTACAATTGGCATATGCTGGCAGCTGATCTTGATCTCTAGAATACAAGCGAGATTAGGGGTGTCTCTCTGGAGCAGAAGGAACTCAGGGTTAAATCCACAAAAATACCTAGGCACCTAACTGCCTCTTTAATTGCTTAAGTCCAACATTTAGGAGATACTAACGTTCTCAGAATCACGGCTCATCTGCCATCTAACCATAATAGTTGCTTGAAGTCCCAATGGCATCTACATTTCCACGGGTGGGCACACACCCACTTAAATCCTGACACTGCCCCCAAACTGTTGAACTGCTCTGAGCCCTTGCTCACACTAAGTCCTGGTGGGACTCTCAAATACGGCGTTCTCTGCCTATCTCGTCCGTGGGGCCCAATCTGGTAGACATTTGGGCCTTGCACAAAAGGAAGCCATGGGCGAGCAGGTCAGGAATTTTTCAGAGGGGCAGGTGTGTGTATCCTGAATACCTAATAGTCCAGTGGTTAGGGCAATCATCTGGGAGGTGAGAGACCTAGATTCAAATCTCTGTTCTGCTTCATTTGGAGGAGGAACATGAGCCCATGTCTCCCACCTCCCATGCATAATGGACAAGTTGCAGGGATGTAAATAACGGCCATTCTGCAATCTGGTACTATGGTCATGGAGTTGTGGTGCATAAAATAATTTGGATAGATTCTGGTTATCTTGAAATAATGGGCCTGATTCTGCTTTCACTTAAACATGAAAAATGAGCACGGGTTCAAGAGTGGTTTTTTTTTCCTGATTGGCTACAGATCTGATGAATGCTGATAAAGTTTCTAACATTAAGCAGTGTCATGAAAATATGGTTTCAGTTCACAGCCGAGTCTGGAAACAACAAACAAGATAGTGTTGGAATAGCCTACTAAAGCTTCCTACTGCACAGGGTCTAATAACTCCCCTTACAGAGAAACTATGAATAATTAACAATTAATCAATGTTTGCCAAGTGCTTACAGTGCTTTGGATGAAAGTATCTATCTCAGTATTATTAAGTTAGGCATTCTTGTTTTTGTTCTAGTTACATAGGAAGCACTCTCAGCTAAATGAAGACCGTTATGATTAGCTTGATCATTAAATAATTTAGAATTTAACAAACAGAATGGATGCCACAGAAAACACCACAAAGAAAGCACAACCAAAAGAAACTAACAAGATTTCAAAATCAGAACATTCTACCATAAAAGAGAATCCAGGTGGGCAAAACTGACAGCAAAACAACAAGAGTTCATACTGAAATCACAGCCAAAAGAATACATATGTTTGAAAATGATAAAAGGTGAGGAAAACATTTTCAGTATCCTTTTGTCTTTCCTTAGAAGTTAATGATGATCTGGATTTGGAAAAGAGTGCTTCTGATTTTGTGATATAAATTGCTATTGGACATCTGATACTCTGGTGCTGAAAGTCTCACTGCTCTTGATAATAATTTCTGTCCACCTTGCCTTCGACCATATAATCTCTGATAAAAGCTCCTTTTGCCTGATGAAAACTTTTTCAACTACTCTTTGAAGTATCAGACACGATTAGATTTTTAGCAAAACTGGAAAGAGTCTCCTCTCAACTGTGCAAATATCTCAGGAGAGTGTATAACCTAAGATCATATCAGCCCTACCGCATATGACTTTTTTCTCTGATTTCCTATCCACATCTGAGTCCACTTGAAAACCGACTTCAAGCTTTTCAAAATTCTGTGCAGGCTCTCCTTCTTTCCAACCTCATGTCAAGTTTTTTTCTCTGCCAGTTCACTCTGCTCCCTCAGAACAGATCTTTAAGGTTGTTGGGGTGCAGAAAGGTAAGGTAGAGCTGCTCTTTGTGCTGTGCATTTGTGTTGCCCTATTTTCCTAGAATTCCCTTCTTCACAGTGAGAGAGTTACTTCCTCCCCAAAACTCACCTGAAAACCTTTAGCTTAATTTGACATTCAGTGTAAACAGTGAGAGAAAAACCTCAAGCAGTTCAGAGTCAGGGTTGTGTGTTTAAAAGCATCCATCACTTTGTTAGTTTGTTTGAACTACCTTAGTTCCTAAGTCTGAAAAATTGGGCTGGAAATCTCACAAGAACAGGCTTTAGTGTGGTATTTCTGCACATCCAGTTCGATTCCTGGCTGGAAAGCAGAAGTGAGGAAAGAATATCTGAATAACAGAGAATCTTGAAAAAAGCTCAGTTTGAGTTTGGTTCTAATAATTATGCAAGACTTCGAGGGGTTTCTGTACTCCTCCTAAAGTTTTCTGTGATATTCTTTTTGAAGGATGCTATATCAAAACATAACTGTGTCCTACCATCAGTTATATGACACAGGTGCCATACCAAATTCAATATGCTTTTATCTATCAGAACTCTGTAAAATTCATATCCAACCAGATGTTTATTACACAATGACACACCTTTTGTATCCATTATGTGATCTATGGTCTTCAGTTCAGCAAGTTTTATTCCATATCCATTTATCTATCATATTCTTGCCATATTTTATGTCCATATAGATCTGCATTTTATCTTTCATCTGAATGACTGTGCATAAAAATTCTTAGGGTCAATTTCTGCTCTGACAGACATGCTCTGTGTAAATATGGAATAACTCCATTGAACCAACTGGTACTTAATCTTGACTGGCTCAACTGTAAAGGTCCAATTCTGTGAGATGCATCAGCCCCTCAACTCCCATTGACCTTGCAGGATTGGTCCTAAATGATTTACAATATAATATTACAAATAGAATAGATGCAACACACAAGAAAAAGAAAACAAAATAGATGAAAGAAAATATGTTTTCATCTTATTAAGCTGCACTTTAGATTTTTGCTTTCTGTGTGTGTGTGTGTGTGTGTCTATATATCTCCTGCTCTGGCTTATATCCAGCTTTCATTTCTAAAATTTCCCAAGGATCAGAAAGAAACAGAAAAAATATATTAGAATTGATATCAAACACAATCAGTACAACTATACCTTCCCTCTTACATACAAAGGGGCTATATTTTCAGAATAAGAGGCTACACGTGTGTCTTAATTTGCACACGCATTTAACATAACTGCACGCACCCACATTTGTACATTGGGTACCATTATGTAAAAATGACCATTTAGAGGCCTTGTCATTTGTATTCAAACCCTCAGTTTGCCTACGCAGAGTAAATGTGTGCACAAATGCATGAGCACAAATGCAAGCACATTTTTATGCGCTGCTTGCAAGCTTCTTTTACTGAAAATTTCGTCTGAAATGTACAATCAACCTGCAAAAAGCCATGTAGGTTTCCATGCCATGCTAACGAAAACTCCAGCATAAGAATGTAAGGTGAGTGTCTTTTTGACTTAGGCAACAATTTCCTCCCAACTCCATAATGTTCAGCGTTGTCCAGTTGACTACAGTAGGGACTGTCAGAAAGGTGCAATGAGTCAAAACATTTTGGGTGGGATTTGAGCATCAAAATGAAAATTTGAGCACCTTTGAAAATCCCGCACTAAAGCGAACAGTGACTTGGAAGGCAGAAACCTACTGGGATTTTCTGCCTTCCTCTGGAGTATTGGGGATTGACTATTGCCAGAGTAGTTGGACTACTAGTTTGATTCAGTCTGGCAAATCCTGTCCTATTTAAATGTTTATTTCATTTACGTAAAACCAGAGAAATTAAGCAGCTTGAATACCACAACACTGGATAATGTTTGGAAGTATTTAGACTGTATATGGCATTATAACTACTTTGCTAATATGCAGACTTTATCATTTACACTTAGTACTGCCAGCCTTTCCCTGCTCCTCAACAAAGGTTTAGTAGCAAATACTGTAGTAGTGTCTCTTATACCAAGACTTAATTATTTACTGGCATGCTAAGAGGTATTATTAGAAATAATTACAGTTAAACTACAACTGTCATACTAAATGAATTATAGTTAGTTATACAGTATCCTTGTTCTTATTACGCTTGCTCACAAAGTTCAGTCATTTGCAATGGGTCTCTCAGCATACATGAATTAGCGAGAGTCTACAATATATAAGTTTCCACTTACATTATTATTAGCTAAGTCTATAACAGGAAGGTATATTAATTATCATTTGCATCTCTAAGAAAGAGAGTGGGGAAACAGACATTTCCTACCTCTTTTTAAATTGACTTTTTCCTAGGCTGAGTCACATAGACCCATTTACCAATTCATTACGTTGAGGGAGCCTCTGTTGATTTACGTTTTTGAACAATTAGTCTTTTAGAAATTTACATGCTCTCAGCAAGAAGCTTTTTTTATATTATGCACAAAGACCACAAATGTCATTAGGTGAAGATTCTCAGACCTTTAGAAACGTCTATGTTTAGGACAACGTTAATAATTCAACCTTTCCTAGAAAAAAGTTATTAGCAGGGCAATTGCACCTGAATTTCCCACCTGTGGTCCACTAAGGGCACCCACTCTAGGCAAATCCTCAGCCATTACATCCCTTAAGCAGAGAGCCTTCCTGATTGGGTTTTTCCAGACTGCTTAGTTCCCTGTCTACACTGAGATATTCCCAGCAATCCAGTGTCTGAGCTTTATTTACTTTCTCTCCACAGACTATGAATAGTTGTGATTGCCAGAAGTTACAAGTTATCACAAAGCTCTTGATAAACAAGCACATTTATTCTTAAAATGAAAACATTACCAAGAAAACATTAAACACAATATGAAAGAACCTAAAAACATCAATAGAGGTCACACCAACTTCAGCCTTGGGCTCTGATAAGTGTCAGTCCTTCAAAACCCACAACTGGGTTTAGCCCTTGGTTACAGGTTCATAACTGCCTCAGATTCAGAACCAGAACCACCATGAATACTTCAAGTCTTTTCTTTACACAGTTTGGGCCTTTGATCTTGGCCTCATGTAACAGGTAATCAGCAGATCATGGCGCACTCCTCAGGTTATAGCTTTACAAGACTGGATTTCTGTATAATCGGAGGTGTATTCACCTCCCCCTAGATATTCCCCAGAAAAACTACCTAATACTTGGAGTTCCAAAAGTCCGTTCTAATTTGGCACATTGTTCAATATCGCCCTCTGAACCCCCAGGTCTCACATCTGTCACATCTTCTCCCCGAGATATTACATACAATTCCAGCCCACAATAATACATAAACCATTCATTTAATACAGTGGACCCCAAAGATACTTAAACTTAATTCAGTAAGATCTCCCAAGGATATGCAGGAAATTGCCATATCTGTCATAGCAGGTATGTCCATAGGCTATATATCTGATCTCCATGGCAACTCTTTATAACTCCAGGTTTCAAATAAATGAAAGCTATACTTAGGTTATGAAAAATAACTCATATGATAGTAGCATTGCTCTGTGCCTTTTGTGGCCACATTTTCTAAACCTAGATGCTAAAACTAGGCTCCTAAATATAAATGTATACAGCTAAAGATGAACGCCCTGATTTTCAGAAGTGCTGAGCAACCCACAAATCCCAATGACATCAATGGGAGCCACAGGCATTAAGTACATTTGAAAATCAGGTATTTAGCAGTTGGAAAAATGTGACCTATAAGTTGACAGGATGGATAAAAATACGTTTATAAAAGTTTTGTAGGTATTACAGAATACTTCATACTTGATTGCGTGAGTGAAGAACTAAAATTTGTTAGTGTCTATCTGTCTCTGTCCTATGGTATCTATCTGCCTGCCCTTTGCATTTTTAAAGCACCCATCATTGGGATAACTTTTTATCTGTATATAATTTATTTTTTATTTAAAAGAACAACAAGACATCTATGCAAAGCTTTTGGCACCCTAACACATAACTCAGACCCCAACAGAACCAAGAGGTATTAAAATAATAATTCAAAAAGAAACTGCCAGCCAAGCCAGCCAACTAAAAAAATATCAATTCTACCTCTTCATTGGCTGAAGTTATGCTTCCTAGACATCTTCAAAAAAAAAAAAAAAAAACTGGGGGCCTGGAAGGTCTCCAAATTAGCTGTTTTGGATCAAACGGGGAGGCAAGTTCTAGAGCTAAGTCTATAACATGAAGGTATATTAATTATCATTTGCATCTTTAAGAAAGAGAGTGGAAACTCAAACATTTCCTACCTCTTTTTAAATGGACTTTTTCCTAGGCTGAGTCACGTAGATCCATATTACATTAAAACAATATTAAATCTGTGACAGAAAATAAAGGCGAGAAATTCACAAGCAACAGTGAAATGTGCTTCATGCTTTGTGATGCTGGTACCACAGTGTACATGGATTTATGTAACAGAACGCCACTAGCCATCACCTACAGCCCCCAACTAAAACTTCTCCAGCGCATCATCAAGGATCTACAACCTATCCTGAAGGACGATCCCTCACTCTCACAGACCTTGGGAGACAGGCCAGTCCCCGCTTACAGACAGCCCCCCAACCTGAAGCAAATACTCACCAGCAACTATACACCACACAACAAAAACACTAACCCAGGAACCAATCCCTGCAACTAACCCTATTGCAAACTCTGTCTGCATATCTATTCAAGGGACACTATCATAGGACCTAATCACATCAGCCACAGCATCAGGGGTTTGTTCACCTGCACATCTACCAATGTGATATATGCCATCATGTGCCAGCAATGTCCCTCTGCTATGTATGTTGGCCAAACCGGACAGTCTCTATGCAAAAGAATAAATGGACACAAATCAGAGATCAAGAATTGTAACATTCAAAAACCAGTAGGAGAGCATTTCATTCTCCCTGGACACTCAATAACAGACTTAAAAGTGGCAATTCTTCAATAAAAAAACTTCAAAAACAGACTCCAACGAGAAACTGCAGAACTGGAATTAATTTGCAAACTGGAGACCATCAAATTAGACCTGAATAAAGATTGGGAGTGGATGGGTCACTACAAAAAGTAATTTTCCCTCTGCTGATACTCACAGCTTCTTGTCAACTGTTGGAAATGGCCGACGTCCACCTTGATTGCACTGGCCTTGTTAGCACTACAAAAGTAATTTTCCCTCTCTTGGATATTCACCCCTTCTTGTCAACTGTTGAGAATAGGCCACTTCCACCTTAATTGAATTGGTCTCGTTAGCACTGACTCCCCACTTGGTAAGGCAACTCCTATCTGTTCATGTGCTGTATATATATATATATACACACTGCTTACTGTATATTTCACTCCATGCATCTGATGAAATGGATTTTAGCCCACAAAAGCTTATGCCGAAATAAATTTGTTAGTCTCTAAGGTGCCACAAGGACTCCTCTTTGTTTTTAAGAATATGAGTTACAAATATATTACAAAGCAATTCCATCTTGGGGTTATTCTGATAAACAGATAGACTCTTTAATTTGTATTCAGAACCCCTCAATAGTTACAGATTTCTATTATACTGTTGCTTATCTATTGTTTTTATTATGGATGCATTATCATATCTACCCATCTTGATATAATCCTAGCTATTATATCCCACTCTGTGTTATATTCATTAAGAAATGTGGCCTGGTTTATTTGCTTAAATGTCAATTCTGAAAAGAACAGCTACATACACCAATCACGTCTCCGTAGAACCGTAAATGGTAAACAACTCTCCTCTACCACTGCGATCCTACTGAGAGCCTTGCAGTTCATCTAGACCAATTTCTTATGCATACTGATAGAATAATGAAATGTGATTGCAGCCTGGTTAAAGTGCTTCCTGGAACATTTCGCTTCCTGGAACACCCCTTCCCCACAATTTCTTGGTTACTAAAAAGAAATTGATTTATTGAAGACATATTTTCAATACTAGACAATTATGCTGTTCAATTCTAATACAAAAGGACATAAATGGCTTTCTGACAATTTAACTGAAGAGAATAAAATGCCAAAAAGGAAAAAAAAAAAGAGCCTTATCTTTATTCCTTAGCCCCAGAGAAAATTGCTTACTCAAAAGAAGACTTTTAGCTTTATTTTTAGTTGATACATGTTATAAATATGCTGGTACTGCTTCAGCAAAGGGGGCTAGATTAGATGACCTCTTGAGGACCTCTGGAGACGATAAGGATTAATAAAGTACAGCAGCAAGAGTACCTGAGCTGTAAGACACCCCAAAAGTAGTATCAGAATATGAGGCAACATATGTGCCCCTCAAAACCCAAGTAAATATGGAGCCTAATACAAGATATTCATGCATAAATCCATGTACACTGTGGTACCAGCATCACAAAGCATGAAGCACATTTCACCATTGCTTGTGAATTTCTCGACTTTATTGTTTTCTGTCACAGATTTAATATTGTTTTAATGTAATTTTTTGTGGGACTCTGCAGTACATGAGGGTGTGTGGGAGTGCAGGCACAGCATACACACTTTTTAATAGCCATTAAGGAATTCATAAGGCAAATTTATGGGTTTGAAAAAGTAGCATTCATTATTTGGATAGCATTTCTAGAGCTGTGCTGTTATTCTATCTACATAACAAGCTTCTATTGAAATGGGCAGCTTTACCATCAAGGTTATCCTAGAGGAAATGTCAGCACAGCAACTGACACCATACAAAACTACAGAGCTATTAAATTTCTGAGCACAACATGACCCCCCGTCTCTCCCCTCTCTCTGCAGCTGGCATTGTCATAAACAGGAGGGACAGACCGTTTTTATTGATGAGCAAATATACAGCAGATCTCCTGTTTTGCCTCCAATATGCTATGCCCAAATGAAAACATCTTTTTGGTGCTCTTTATTCAAATCTATAGTTTACTCACAAAATGGTTTTTAACAGTGCCCTTGAGAACTGATTTTCTTCTTTCGGGCTTTATTTCTAATATGTTCATGAATAATAAATGCATTTATTGCTTACCAAACACTTTAAGAACTCTGCCTCTGATGGCATATTATTGTAGCTTTGTGTCTCAACAGAAGCGTGTACAAATTAGATTATTAGATCTTTGGGGCAGGAACAGTATCTTTCTGTGTGTCTGTACAATGTCCAGTAAGATGGAGCCCTGATGATGATTGGGGCTTTTGGGGGTTAATGCAATAATTAATAACACTGACAATAAAATACCTTTTATTTGAGTTTGATATCAGCATATTTACACTCACACCTATTTCCATTGCTGACCACAAATGCACTCTTTATTTTAAGCTGGGAGGCAGGTTGTGGGGGTTGTAGCCCCAAATTGCTGTAATAAATCACTTGTCAGGTGCACTGAAACAGACACTAACCTTGTTTAGTTTTTCAGAAACTTCCAAGTCCTTGCCTGAAGAAGTTTTGCTTATATAAAGGGCAGGACTGTAGGAGATCTGTTTTTAAATCCCTAGTCTGCCTGATTTGAAGCAGATACTGGAACCCAAGTCTCTAACATTTTAGGGGAGTGCCATAACCCCCAGGCTCTGGGGCATTCTGGGGTGAGTTTCTCGCTATTTCTCCTCTTAACGCTGTTCCACCCAGACAATGCTTGTAGACAACATGTTCAATAAGCTTAGAGATGACGGGGAGAAGGGAGATGGTGTGATAGCTAGAGAGTCAAGTGGGATCAAGGGTGGGGGTTAGCGTGTGTCTGTGTGCGCAAACTTCCTTTTGGTTTAGTCTCACATCCTCCAGGATCCAACTGGAGTTTCAAGTTTGACTAAAGCCAAACACTCAAAGAAAACTCAAGCCAAACCATCAGGTTTCCCAAGGCTCCCACTTCAAGCCATACATTGGCCAAGAATCACTGAAAACTCCAGGATGGTTCAAAACTTGCCCCATGTCTACCTAACTTTCATGGAAAAGGACAATCTTTTTAGTGAGCCTTGGGTTGACTTTTATAATGCCACTTGAAACCAGCTGATGTTTGTCTGGCTTTGGGTTTTGTTTGGAAAGTTTTGCACAGCTCTATTCTATGGTCTGTCCACTGTAGTGTGCAGGTTGTTGGGTGCTGGTAGCAGATAGATGACTGTGAGATGTTCCTGAGACCCTCTGATCACCAAAGGCATCAGCATACGGTATGGGTAATGCTTGTTGGCCTGCAATTCAGAATTCTATATCACTGCACTGTTACACAATTATTTAAAAGAATTCTTCTCTCTAAGCCTTTACTATGGAAAGAAGTTACTGAGTATTACAGAAAATAGATTTTTTCCCAGCTGATTATTCTTTAGGCTCATGCAAAGTGAATACAATTTGTGATGTGAGATAAGGCTATTAGGAATATATTTTGCGATGAAAAACAACCCCACCCCCATAAACTGACATGCTGACAAGTTACCAGACATTAAATATGCTATTGGGAGAAGAGTGAGTGGATCAGGCATTCCTCCTGTCATTACCATCAGTGTTTCACTGGTTAAACCGGCTCAGATGTTATTTTGATAGTTGCTTTGCAGGAAAAGGAAACTATATGACACAAATGAAACCAAACCACCCACAGTAATTCAAACAGAGTAGACCATGAATGCTTGCATCCCCAAGCACTTTTCAACTACAAGTCATAGACTGGACGGAGGTGGGGGATAGCAAAATATGTAACTGCATCCTCACCAGCAAGGTCCAACCTGTCACACCCCTGAGGTTACTTCTGAACTTTATCACTTGTGAGGTAGCGCTATGGCTCCTCCTCTAAGCAGTGTCACCTGATAATAGAGGGAAAGGGCAACACTGGTATCTACGTGTAGGCTCTCAATTCCAAAGCACCTCCTGGCTCCTCCCACTTTGCAGTGGTAGAAAATCAGAATATTTGGTGGATCGAAATACAGGATATTTTCAGTCACTCTAATTATCGGCAGCAGTTTCTTCTTTTTACTCCTTCCATTTACCCCACATCACCACCAACTACTGAATCGTTGTACAGACGCTGTGGCCAAAAGCGTTGACAACCTCCCACAAGTTTGTAATGCTGCCCTGCAAGCAGATGGCAAGGCTGTTCTGCTTCCTAGTGCTGTGACCAATCTCCAAAGCTGCAACACATTCTCTCTCCTGGTGCCGCTAGCTTAAAGTGTGGAAATGGTGAAGTCACATGCAAACCCAGCTCTCTGACATCTTAGCGCACACCACCTTTTATTTTCCCTTGCTTAACTTTCCCTTTCATTGTCTTCTAATTTGCCAGATTCAATTACAGTTATTAGCCCAGCTGCTCACAGCATTATTCTATGGACCCACATGTGTTACCAGAGTTTTTAATTTGATTACCACACCTGCAACCAGAAATGGAATAGGACAGTCACTAGATTCAGGAGGGTTTCTGGACACATAAGCAGAAGCAAAGCTTTTCATGACCATACTACTGTTGAAAAGACATTAGCAATAACCATAATTAAGCCCAGTTGTTGCTAGCATGGTTGTGGCAGAGTTCCCCGATCACTGTGGACAGTCATATTTTTCCTGAGAATCATCTTACCTTAGACATTTTATCGACTACTCCTAGGCAGCTTATAGCATAATGTTCTAACATTTTTATAACAGTTTTTTTCAGAAAAATAAAGAGGTCCCTGTGGTCAGAGGAACTGGGCTAGCTAACAGATGTTAGCGTGGTTCTAACTACAGTATAGATACAATCTAAAGGGAATGTTTGTTCAAAATGAGAAATCATCACAAGAAAAAGAGAAGCAAAAACTCAGGGACAAACTTTTTCTGATATTGTGTGTGGATATATGTGGATAAGGGAGAGAATATTAATGTGCTGTGCTTCGGAGGCTGAGGCAAGCTTCTTTTATTGCACAGTTCAGAAGCATTATTTCACTTGACAGTAACTCACAAGCTTCCTACAGGCTAAATATTTTGTATACTGACTTAAATATATGAAGGTATCAAATGCATTACGATTCTGCCAATGCAACTTGGGAAAGGAATTTTCCACTTCACACTCCTGAGGAAAATGCATATGCTGTAGGCTAGGATATCATGTATGGAGGAACAAGGTTGGGAGGGGAGGGTGTTTGGCACCATTATTCTCAAGAGATCAAAGAGCAGACAAAGGCACACTGGAAGTGCTTCACTGTATTTTAAGTGGGAATAGGTTCAAGGGTAGGACAGCCTGTGGTGCTTGTAAAGGATTAAGTAGGGTACTGTGCTTTTTAAGAAGACATAAAGAGGTATGTAATGTGATACATTTAAGCCTAAATGATTTTTTTGGGAGTCCTCAATGAATGTTTAAGCAAGCGTGCCTTTGGTCCTGGTAAATCTGCTCACAACAAATAACTGCCATGAAAATGGAGATTCTTTTGACTGAATGAGATGCATATTTCATAACCTATGCAAAAAAGGAAAAAATCAATTTGGAATACACAGAGTATTTAGGAATAATAAAGAAAAAAAGAGAGATAAAAGGAAATATTCTCCAGAATAATCCAAAGCGAATGTAGAAATACAGATACCTTCCTTTCCTTCTAATATGACAAAGTAGCTAGAAAAACAAAACTGGTTGTTTCCATGCATTCAGTTCAGGCCTTCAGTGGTTTTATTTTCTCAAGTAGAGGGAAACAATAAATGATGGGAGACTAGAAAATATTTAATGTGCCTATGCTTCTCAGGCAGTCACATATTTTGAGGTATCAAACTCTATTAATCTATTCAAGATCAATCTACCCAGCTATCCTTTAACCACACCTGAGCCAGTCAGGTGCTGTGGATGTAGAAGGAATGAATGCATGCACAATGATATATATCTTAACCTGATTTATGGGGGAAAACAGAACCAGGATATGCCAAAAAACAGAAATTTCAAGAAGCATCATGTTTACATCTTAGGCTCCTTCCCTGCCTCTATTTCAGCTGACCAAGGCCATACCAAAGTTGCATCTTTCCTGATCCAAGTAGAGCTAAATAAATATTGTCATAGGGCTTAAACTGTGTTCTTACACACACAGATTATTATTATTAGTAGTAATCATGTTTACTATGATAGTGCCTAAGGGCCCACCAAGCATGGGTCCTCATTGTGTACAAACACAGATTAATAGAAGACTTTACAATCTAAATAGACAAGACAGACACAGGGTGGAGGAAGGGGTAGAACATAGCAGCAGAGTGAACAAGTGATGGCAGCAAACAGCATGTTAGTTCCATTATTTTTTTTCGGAGGATGGGGGGAGAAATGGAAAAACAAAGGAAAGGAAGATAAGTGACAGGGACAGGACAAGGGAGAAGATGGTAAAATGGGGAGGTGTGGAGTGAAGTCAGGTGAAGAGACTGTGAAGGAGGGGGAGAGGGCTAGAACAAATAGCCCATCAGCACAGAAAGTCCAGTCAAAACAGTACAACATTATCTCAGGATATGTCTACACTGCGTCTAAACACCCACGGCTGGCCCGTGTCAGCAGACTTGGGCTCATGGGGCTCAGGCTAAAGGCCTGTTTAATTGCGGTATAGATGTTAGAGCTCAGTCTGGAGCCCAAGGTCTGGGACTCTAAAAGGAGGAAGGGTTCCAGAGTCCAGGCTCCAGCGTGAGCCCGAACATTTATACCACAGTTAAACAGCCCTGTAGCCCAAGCCCTGCAAGGCCAGCTACAGGTGTTTAATTCCAGTGTAGACACACCCTCAATGTCCAGTGGTCCCTGCTTTGGATGTTTCTGCTTCTACCAGCTGGAGTCTGACTCGCTCCTCTCTGCAATTTCCCCCCCTCCTCTGGGCCACAGGATATGGGGGGGTACAGGTGCAATTTCCACTGAAATCACTGATGTACAACCCATGCAATCCCACTGAAGTCAATAGGACTGCATGAGATGTCAGTCAGCACTGAATTTGTCTCCGCTGTATCATGTTTTTCAAAATAAAAGTTGCTTTCTCAGTATAAATGAAATAAATGAACAATAATTAACAGAGTGAAAAAGAGAGAAAAATTAAAAGGATTTTAAACTGTATGAAAAATCTTTTGAGAATGTCCTTTTAAATAGCCTCTGTAGTCCTGCTGTCCAACTAGTTTCACTTTGCAATGGCTGCCTGCACATCTAATTTACCTTTGAGAGGATGCAGCAGGGGAGTATAGTTAAAGCAGAGGATGTTTGACGTATTCATTTGCAACACACACACATCCTTAAGTCACAGTATCTGAGTCTCTTCATGGACACTAGGTGGCCTAGTGGAAACTCAATTTTTAGTAGTTGTTCAACAACATTTGCTTGGCAAGCTGTTTGTGTTGGCTTATGTATTTCTTTTCTTGTCAAGTCATGATTTAGCACCACTCAATGGCGTGATTAAAATGAAGCACAAAATGAGACCCAAAATTAGTTTGGTTTGTTTGAGGTTATAATCTTATTGTGTTAATAGCTCTGAGGTGGCCAGTTGTTCTTCAAGGTCGGGAATGAGTTAATGAAAATAATGTAAATGGGCCAAATGGACCCATGAAGTCCTCTGATATACCTGCATGCTTTCATTTTAGAGTTATTTTACAGAGATTAAAATCTGCCTTATCAGTTACATTTTTTTGGTCTTAATTTTCTTCTGTACACAGGGTTGGTACATAACACCATATTTATCATCCAAGTGAGGATGAAAGATTCAAACAGATCTTAAAGACAGAGCTTCCAATTCCTTAGAGAGAGAGATATTTCTTCCTGGCCAGGCCAAATTCAGTCTTCAAAGAGCCTTCTATTTATTTGTCACCTGTCTGAGCAGCAAGGGTCTCTCTCTCTCTCTCTCTCTCTCTCTCTGGCATTTCTTCCTGTGAGGTGTATGGGGTGGGGAGAGCAAGCATGTGCATGCGTATGCAGGAATGGATGGAAGCATACATTCATTGGGAATGATCTTGCAGCTATTTGGAAAGAAAGAGAGAGAGAGAGAGAGAGAGAGAGAGAGAGAGGTTGGCTAATCGCTGCTTTGCTAAAGCTTAGCTCTTTGATACCATCACTTGCAATTGCTTATTCCTGGAAAGCAAAGCTATGGGAAATTAAACAACTCAGACAATGCTGTTTCTGTCAATTTAAAAACAGCAAATACCATGTCTTCAGGAATTAGAAATCAAAGACTGTAATCTGTAATTACCTGCCAGTGTAATACACTGGTTGTTTTCCTCAGCTAAAGGGCTTTAGTCAACACCCACTTATGTTTGATGTGCTCTGGTTTTTTATTGTCCTGAAACTCATGGTATAACTTTGGCAGACAAGTCACAGTGATGGATTTTTTTTTAAAGGAGCTTCCCAGCTTTATAAGCATCTTGCCAACTGGACCAAAATATATTTTCTCAAAAATGCCTTTTCCCTTGGCCAATCAATCTTCAGCTGTCCCTTTCTCTGGCACTTTAGAAATATTTACATCAAACGTATTTCAGCTTATGACACATTCTAGAAGGATTTCACATGTGCATTTCCCCTGGCCATTCCCATCTTCCCCTCTTTCATGACATTTAGTGTCTGGTAAATCTTTGAGTTGGGAAATATGATCCAAGCTATAATGGCGGTGGGTGAAGTCACTTGTTTATCAAACTCCTAAACAGTTGTTATCTTGTAGCTCTTTTATTATCAGGAGATCACCAGTAGAAAATGGCTTCATCATTGCTTTTTAAAAAGACCCTTTCCTTTATGTGCTCTCATCAACTGTCACAACACCATGGATGTATGGGATATCCTAGGAAGTGAATTTCAGTAGAAACAAAAGGCAACAGCTCTGAAATGGCTTGATTGGATTTTGATAGATCTAAAAAAGATTGAATAACTAAACCTTCGATGAGGAAACATGAAACAGTTCAGTTTTCTATTATAATTAATTCTCCCCATCTTCAAATTTAAATGAACCCTATAAAATAAGGCCCTGCTAAAATAACAAAATATGCTGTTTTCTCAGGGACCTATTTTATAGAATAAATTTTCAATTTGGAGATGTTATCATAGGGATGAATTTTGTTCTGTTCTCATTCACACAGATGCAATTCCCATTGAAGTCACTGATGAAAAATATTCACAATCTCATTCTGTGCTATTTAATGGATAGGTGATCTTAAATTCAAAATCTCTCCTGTTTACTTGACTTTTCTAAGATTTCACTTGACAAAAAAAGTTTTTACATAATTTTGTTTTCCCATAGCAAATCAAGTTTAAGAGATTGCTGTGAAGTTTTTTAAACAAGGTCATGCTTTTCTGCCTGCTTTCCACATAACACATAGGATTCATAACCATGACTGAAAGATTAAGTTTTCAGAGACAGAAGTCTAAAAACAAATGTCTATTTTGCATTCAAACCTACAGTAAGCACTTTGTACAGTACACTGCAATGTCTTCTGTTATTAAAGTCCAGTGATCCTACCCTCATTTTGGATTCTGACAAATGTATTCTTCTTTCAGATCTCTAAATCCTCAATCGTTTTCAGAGCAAATATTTTTTGGACTTGCATTTTAAAATGTAATGGAAAACTGCCCATAGGGAACTGAGCTGAGAGCGCCCAATCCTTTGAGCTGGAGCAATGAGCTATAAATTGATTAGGTAATATCATTGTCCTATGTGCAAATGCAGATCCAAATGTTAAAAAACAATTAAAAAAAATCCAGCACTGGAACAGAGCATCTCCGATTGTCAAGGAAAAGGTAAACCATGCCTCATACCTTCTGAATGCCTGCTGGTGACTCCAGCACATTATTCTCTGAGCCGTTACTTCTGTTAATCATCCGCCACATTTGAGAATACATGCTGTCCCTCTCAAAAGGATTCATCCCCTTCACTCGAACATGCTCATAGACTGCAGAGTCCAAGACAGTGCCATAAGGAATATCCGTCTGCCTGGAGAGATCCTGGAGAGACCTTAATTGGTGGTGAAGAAAAGAGACAGAGGAGACATGATTCCACATTTCCAAGCTGAACGAGAGCTGCAGGCAAGCAAAGGACAACACATAGGAAGACAGCTGCCAAGTCACTGTTTTGTTTACTTTCTTAAAAGACAAAGTAAGACTAAGAGAAACAGAATTGCTTTTATGCTTTAAGACAGAAAGAAAAATGTGAGGCCAAAGGGAAGGGGGGAAATGAGATTGAAGGAAAAAAGAGACCATTGCAAGGTACAAGAGCGTGCTCTCAAGTGATGACAGCTTTCTTTTGGGGGGCAAAAGGGAGTGTATTTAGCCACTCCAACAAATGTAAAATGAATCAGATAAAAGCCTGGTAATAGCCTGAAGTAATGTCCCTCTATTTTACACATTGCTGGGGACTCGCAGACAGAAATCAGAAAGGTCAGAAAAAGAGCTCAATGAATATAGCCCTAGGCACCAGGCCCAGGCATTACTTGGAGCTGGCATGCTAAACACCAGAAAGCAGCTGTCTCTGTTGGTATGTTCTGCATCAAGATATACACTCAGCATAGACAGTGGTGCAAGTAAGCCGGTACAGTCAGGTACACCATACCATTATGGGGGGAGGGATAGCTCAGTGGTTTGAGCATTGGCCTGCTAAACCCAGGGTTATGAGTTCAATCCTTGAAGGGACCACTTAGGAATCTGGAGCGAAAAATCAGTACTTGGTCCTGCTAGTGAAGGCAGGGGGCTGGACTCAATGACCTTCCAGTTCTATGAGATAGGTATATCTCCATATATTATTATTAAGACATTTATTGCTGGTACGCCGTACCGGAAAGACACATTTTCAAGAATGAATTGTAGAGCCCTGCACGGATACAAATTTATACCTGCGGATGTGGATATCCACAGAGAAATCGGTATCTGCTGAACTGCAGGGCTCTCCCGGGAACCACAGCGATGAAAGGAGCAGAACATGGGGCTGTTGCTCCCAAGAGCCAGTGCCCTGTGCTGGCAGCTTCTCCAACGCAGCTGTACCGCCCCTAGCCCTGTCCTCCGGCGGGGCTGTACAGCTGCGTGGAAGGGCTGGGAATGGTACAGTTGAATTGGAGGAGCTGCCAGTGCAGGGCACTGGCTCCTGAGAGCGGCAGCCCCTTGTTCTGTTCCTTTTGCTGTTGTGGTTCCCGGGAGAGCCCTGTGGTTCAGCGGATACAGATTTATCTCCATGGATATCCCCATCTGTGGGTATAAATTTTTATCTGTACAGGGCTCTTGTCACAGAATATTTTTTGTGAGTGGGGGACAGGAGGATCGGTACGGTACCGGTAAGAATTAAAATCTAATTGCACCACTGACCTGAGAGAGTAGGTTAAGAATAGATTGGGAATGCTCCCTAGCACCATTTTCAGAAGCTGGAGACTTTTGTTCTATTTTTATAAGCTGCGTGGAAGTTAACAATAAATTTGCTCAGTTTGATAAGTTCTTTAGCCTTATCCACTCTGTGTGTGTGTTTGTATGGGTATATACACACACAAAAGCTGATTATATGTAAACTAATGTAGGGGTTTCTAAAGGTATCCAGAATATGTCTTTATCTGCCCTGGTCTTAAAATGATTTTGTTATTCCAATCCCTTCCAGGCTCCAGACATGACCTCGTTGCCCCTATTTACTCATTCTATTGTACCACTTAACCATACCTTGATTTCTTTAACGACATTCATTAGAGTTTCAGAGGGACTGCTGTAATATATCTAACACCCAGGACCCATTAAGGCTTTTGCTGGCACAAATTACCTTTATGTAACTGCACAAATTTAATGGATGACATTTAAGGACAAATAAAAGATCTGTCTGTGTGCAGTCTTAAACTAGACCAGAGGTTCTGCAACTGGGGGTGGGCTGCCCTGGGGGAGGGGCATACAATATATTCTGAGGGGGGCGTGAGCAGCTTTAATCAAAGAAAACAACAACATACTGTGCACATTTTACCCACAGCAACGAATAACTAGCAAAGCTCATTCCTCCAGACATATCCAGTCCTCAAATGGCGCTGTGCATTTTGATGGATTTCATAGCATTGTACAAAGTCATTGCCATGTATACATTAATCCGTTTTCAAGGATGCTGTGTGCACATTTCGTTGTAAGCATCTACCACACTTGCAATTTTGCTTTTGCTCTTATTGAAACGGATCATTGGCTTGGTTTGAATCAATGCTTTACTGTTTTTAATATTTAGTGAGTGCTGCATGTTGATTTTTTTTATCAGTATATGTACTTGTATGGTGGTGGTGAGGCCTAAACTACTACGACACAAAGAAGGGGGCACCATCAAATACATTTGAGAACCACTGAACTAGACAATGGCAAACTGCAAAGATCCACCTGGTGGTAGATGACTGAACAAGGAGCAATGGTCTCAAGTTGCAGTGGGGGAGGTCTAGGTTGGATATTAGGAAACACTATTTCACTAGGAGGGTGGTGAAGCACTGGAATGGGTTACCGAGGGAGGTGGTGGAATCTCCATCCTTAGATGGAGGTTTTTAAGGCTCGGCTTGACAAAGCCCTGGCTGGGATGATTTAGTTGGAATTGGTTCTGAGTTGAGCAGGGGGTTGGACTAGATGACCTCCTGTCATAACTATAAAGGAAAGGGTAATAGCTGTCCTGTGTACAGTACTATAAAATCCCTCCTGGCCAGAGACTCCAAAATCCTTTTCCCTGTAAAGGGTTAAGAAGCTCAGGTAACCTGGCTGGCATCTGACCTAAAGGACCAATAAGGGGACAAGATACTTTCAAATCTTGGGGGAGGAAGGCTTTTGTTTGTGTTCTTTGTTTGGGAGTGTGTTCGTTCTCGGGACTGAGAGGGACCAGACATCAATCCAGGTTCTCCACATCTTTCTAAACAAGTCTCTCCTATTTCAAACTTGTAAGTAATTAGCCAGGCAAGGCGTGTTAGTTTTCCTTTGTTTCTCAACTTGTAAATGTACCTTTTACTAGAGTGTTTATCTTTGTTTGCTGTACTTCGAACCTAAGACTAGAGGGGAGTCCTCTGAGCTCTTTAAGTTTGATTACCCTGTAAGGTTAATTTCCATACTGACTTTACAGAAATGATTTTTACCTTTTTCTTTAATTAAAAGCCTTCTTTTTAAGAATCTGATTAATTTTTCCTTGTTTTTAGATCCAAGGGGGTTGGATCTGTATTCACCAGGAGTTGGTGAAAGGAAGGAGGGGGAAAGGTTAATTTCTCCTTGTTTTTAGATCCAAGGGGATTGGATCTGTGTTCACCAGGAGTTGGTGGGAGGAAGGAGGGGGGATGGTTAATTTCTCCTTGTTTTAAGATCCAGTGCTTCACCACCCTTGTTTAAGATCTGTCCCCAAGAGAAGTGAAGTCCAGAGAGGACCGTGAAGAACTTCAGAGGGATCTAACCAAGGTAGGTGAATGGGCAACACAATGGTAAATGAAATTCAGTGTTCATAACTGAAAAGTAATGATATTAGAGTGAAAATGTTTAACTATTCATACACCCTAAAGGGTTCTAAATTAATGGTATCATCTCAGGAAAGAAAACTGGGCATCTCTGTGGATAGCTCAAAGAAGAGCTCAATTCAATATGCAGCTCTGATCAAAAAAGAAAACAAGAAAACAAGATATTAGGGAGTTAGGAATGATAAATAATAGGAGAATATTATAATTGTAATTGCTTTCTATAAGTCAATAGTACAGCTTCATCTGATAATCACCCTATCTCAAAAAGGATATTGCAGAATTAGTGAGGGTTCAGAGAAGGAAATGCTTTGGAGCACAGAAAAGCTCTCATATGAAGAGAAATTGGAAAGGTTGGGATTGTTTATGTTAGAAAATAAATTAATAAAGAGAGGACATCATAGAAGTATATAAAATACGGAATGGTCTAGAGAAAGTTAATCGGGGACTTCCATTCTTCCTGTCTCATAACAAACGAAGAAGCCATTCAATTAAATTAAAAGGTGGAAATTTCAAAACCCGTAACAGGAAATACTTTTCCACACAATACATCATTAGAATAGTGGAATGTGGAACTCTTTGTTACAGGATGCTGCTGAGGCAAAACAAACAAACAAACAAACAAAAAAACCTTAAGTTTCAACTAGGGAGTGGATATTTATATGGATAAAAAGAATATCCAGTTATAATATTTAATGTTTACATACATTTTGGAAGAGTTATTAAATCTCATGCTTCACGCTTTTAAAACAATCTCGTTATGTAAGGATTAGGAGACCACGTAAAATGGGGGACCGATTATCCTACATCTGCCTAATGCAAGTTTTCTTGCACCTTCCTCTGAAGCACTGATGCTGGCCATTGTCAGAGACAGCATATCGTGCTAGATGGACCATGGGTCTAATCCAGTTATCAGGTCTTGTTTTCAACAACAATCCCATGGTGCTTTCCCTAAGAAGAGGGTCTTTTAGACTGTTGTCCTAGATGAGAATTTTCCCTGCCAACTACTGTCGTCCAGTGGTAGACACACTTCAATGATATTTAATGTATATATCTGTCTAAAGCTTTGGCATAATTGATGAAAGGCACTGTATAACATTAACGATACTATATTCTCCAATTCTGGATTGCTGCTGCTGCTTCTGCTGTTAATAAGTTTCTGTATCTCCTCGCAGCATTTAGAAATGTAACAAACGCTGTCATGGGTCATATATCATAATGTCCCGTAATTGTTCAATTACTTGCCATACACATTACTGGAATAGGGTAGTGAGAAGTACTTACTGAGTCCCCAGTTTCTAATGAGAACACCTAGCAAAATTGTAATCAGTAGCTTACAGGACTCTGTGTAGCCATATAATTTCCAATATAACAACCAACACAGCAATTTCCCGACATGTATTGCTAACTGCTAGCATAAAAGATATGTGGAATTGCTGCCATGGAACAGTACATTTAGAAATAGCAAGAAAAAAAACACCAGTTTCCCTGTATGTCTTATAACTACAAAAGCAATTTTGTTATGTATAAAAACATAAACCAAAGCACTATATGAATAATCGGAAGTGGAAACAGCATTAAGAGTGAGCTACGAAGTTCTGGTTTCACTCCATTTTTACAGGCTGGCAACAGTAGCATAAAGTAGTGCCAGAAGTGGAGAAGTATGATGATAAGGAGTGTGTTGATCTCCTTATTAAGGGACAAAAAGCTTCTATTTAACAACTGAATTATTTAATTTGAACATTACATAACTTTAATACAACAGCAGTCAGAACCTGAGCTTGACTGCACCCTATGGCTCCATCCTGCCTTTCAAAATGGAGGACGACCTTTGTTCTCTGCAGCCCCATCCCACAGCCCTACACAACAGCGATAGCTACTCCATTCAGCGAGGTGGAGGGAGTGTTTGAATTCAAGTTCTGCATGTTTGTTAAATTCTGTTACGAACAGCAAATCCTAAACTGTGTTTCACCTGCCCCTATTTTGATGGTTAAGTAGAAGTTCCCAGCTTGCTGATTCTATATAGGGGGCATCCTATCTAAACCACAAGAGTTAGAGACGGAAAAGACCAGTTAGGTCATTGAACGACCCTTCAGCAAGGGCACATAACCTATGACTTCATTTTGTATATAATCTGCTTTAGGGATAAAGTTTTACATTTGCATCTGCACAGATTTGTGGTGTGACATTCACAATCCAGCAGCTGAGATGCAACAGAATAAAACAAAAAACAAACCCTTAGCAGAAAAGTGAAATTCTTACAGTTTAGAAGCTTCCTCAGCTCTATAGATGGATCAATCTTCATATGAACCATTCTTGAACCATTCTTCTCGGAGGTTTTTTTTTGGTATCTACTTTATTTCTATTAATATTTGTAGATTATAATTTTGCTTTTTTAATGTATCTTTATTTCTGGACTGAACAATTGATTCTCCCATTCATACATATGAGATTTACATGAGTGACTCCTATTAGAGTTAATGGACACGTGTAAGTCCCACCAGCTCACCGCACATGCACACACAGGAGCATAAGTCTCAAAATAAAGACAACTTGGTATCCAATGTCCCCCCTGTGCTTATGGAGGAATCCTTAGTCCAGATTTTGATATCCTTACTCACGCTGAGTAAAACCCTTTCTCACACGGAGTAACACCTTAACCCATGAAATGTTTTACTGATTTCAGCAGAAATCTCTGTGGAGCAAAACGCTTACTCAGCAAGAGTAAGGGCATCAGAATGGCTTTGGATATTCTAATTTTGAAACAATTAAAAAGTGACTGATGGCATTAAAGACATACTGATAAGTGAGAAGTTAAGCTGGTGGTATAAGCAATTTTAATATAGAGAATCTCTGTTTGATATAAATAGACTAAAAGTCCCAAATTGTTTCAGTGCATTACAATGAACAAGCTACAATTCTAGTAACTATGCTTACTGTGCAGATTTTTTGTGGAAAAATATTTAAGTTATATGTGGGGTGCATGGCATAAAATTTTCCATCCATGCTTTATTAGGACTAAATTAGATTATTAATGGCATAGTATTAATTCTATCATACGGCCATTCTGAGGTTGAATAATGTCTGTACAACACTTTGAATAAGTTAAGAGCTAAATATTATCTTTACAAAGCTGAACCATTAAAAATTATAGTTACTGTTCAACATGTATAAAGTTTACTTTCTGTGCCTTATTCAGACAAGGCAAACCAACTCAATTGCTTAGTTTCATGGTGGACTCTCATCATTATCACTTTCTGGTTTAGCACAATTTCCAGCAAAACAGAGACATATTTAATTACAATCAAAGATTTTGCCTGCACTTTGGATTTAGAGAAAAATTACTTCTCTTTGTGTTGCGTTTTGTTTTCACATTCACTTGCCCCCCCTCCCCTTTTCTCTCTTTAAAACAAATCTTACACTGGGGCCTTATACCGTAATCTCGGGCAGTGTTTTAAATGGAATTGTAATTTGTTGCTCATATGTGTCAAGAATTGTTTTTAAAATATTCAAAATATAGATTAGAAAATGCAAAGAATATAGTGTCCATTTATGTTGACTGCTTTATCAGAACTGACTATTGCACGTAGCTGTTTTTCACAGAGCAATCAGTCACTAAATAAAGGAGCAAATAATTGATCTGATTGCTTACATCAAAGTCCTTATTTATTATTCTAATTCAGATAAAGATTGCCTGCAAGTTGTGTTTTTCATCTCCTGGGGCTCTAAGGGTTTATTCAGAGGCATGCTCGGGAGATAGGGCATAGCAAGACAAGTGATTTGAGGCTAGATAGTGACAGCTGTGACAGAAAGTAATAACAGTGCTTGCCAGCTAGTTTAAAGGTCTGGATGGACAAGGTACAAGGCACGGGGGTAAAGAACACCCTGTCTTTCAGAGAAGGATAATACCTATTGTCATTACAGTACATGAACCCTAATGTAGCCCCCCTTCAAAGCAAATCTGTAAGAGCTCTGCTGTTTGGAAGTATTTGGGGACATCCTAGCTTAATATGAATTGTGGTATGTGAAAAATGTCTGGAAAGAACCAATAAATACAAATAAGTGTATTGGGATTCTTGTTGAGATACACAACCTGCTAGAAAACACAAGGTTGAGTGCAGGGAGTGGAGGGAAGTTGGATAAACATTCCATAGCCTCCAACATCCTCTCTTTAAAGTAGGGGAAGTGTACAAAGGATGTAGCCACACACAAGAGGGGAACAATAGAAACATTTATCTGGAAAAGGAAAGAAACTATGTCCTCTCTCTTTGTGGATACAAAGAGAAGAATTTCTTTTAAAGGAGAGCTTAAAGTGAGGCTCTTAGGTACTCATTTCGGCACCTAAATAAGTAGCCTGATTTTCAAAAGTGCTAAGGACAGCTCCCATTACTTTAAGGTCCTTCACAGGTTAGTTCTGCTCTACCTATCAGATCTTATAAGTTACCAAGCCCACTTCTGCTCTGCCAACAATTAGCCCATTAGCCCAATTTTTCTTCACTCACTTTTTTGCTTTTTCCCACACTGCTCCTTATGCATGGGAGCAGCTCCCTGTCAATATCCATAAAGCCACTCACTATGTTGTTCTCCTTAAAATCCCTCTTTAAAACTCATCTGTGGGGTGATGCCTACAAAACACTTGACAGTGGCTAAGCAGTTGGTGTTCTGAGACTGTTAATTGTCTCATCATATGCTAGATTGTAAACTCCTTCAAGATGGAACATTTGCTTATTACGTGTGTACAGCACCTAGCATAATGGGGTCTTGATCCCTGATGGAGACCTCTAGGCCTTACCACCATACCAATAATAATAATTGAACCAGAAAGAAAAGAACTAGAAACTGCACAAGAAAGCCCGACTTCAGGAGAATTCCAGTCTCATTTTCTAGCATGAAGATGTTCAGATAAGCTGCCAATGAGGTATACAAACTTTTGGATGTTTATCTGAATCAAATGCACATCCATGCATTCTGAGCTTGCCTATCACTTGGTGGCACATCCCTTGAGTCTTCTGTTTTTTAAAAAATATTGTATGCAAAATTTTAGTACTTGTGGAAATTTCCAAATGAAGTCTTCTGCTTATCCACAGAACTGGCACAGCATAGTCACTTATAGTGTGAGCTTCCTTGCATTAGAATCATAGAATCATAGAATATCAGGGTTGGAAGGGACCTCAAGAGGTCATCTAGTCCAACCCCCTGCTCAAAGCAGGACCAATTCCCAACTAAATCATCCCAGCCAGGGCTATGTCAAGCCGGGCCTTAAAAACCTCCAAGGAAGGAGACTCCACCACCTCCCTAGGTAACTCATTCCAGTGTTTCGCCACCCTCCTAGTGAAATAGTTTTTCCTAATATCCAACCTGGAACTCCCACACTGCAACTTGAGACCATTGGTCCTTGTTCTGTCATCTGCCACCACTGAGAACAGCCGAGCTCCATCCTCTTTGGAACCCCCCTTCAGGTAGTTGAAGGCTACTATCAAATCCCCCCTCATTCTTCTCTTCTGGAGACTAAACAATCCCAGTTCCCTCAGCCTCTCCTCATAAGTCATGTGCTCCAGACCCCTAATCATTTTTGTTGCCCTCCGTTGGACTCTTTCCAATTTTTCCACATCCTTCTTGTAGTGTGGGGCCCAAAACTGGACACAGTATTCCAGATGAGGCCTCACCAATGTCGAATAAAGGGGAACGATCACGTTCCTCGATCTGCTGGCAATGCCCCTACTTATACAGCCCAAAATGCCGTTAGCCTTCTTGGCAACAAGAGCACACTGTTGACTCATATCCAGCTTCTCATCCACTGTGACCCCTAGGTCCTTTTCTGCAGAACTGCTACCTAGCCATTTGGTCCCTAGTCTGTAGCAGTGCATGGGATTCTTCCGTCCTAAGTGCAGGACTCTGCACTTGTCCTTGTTGAACCTCATCAGGTTTTTTTTGGCCCAATCCTCTAATTTGTCTAGGTCCCTCTGTATCCAATCCCTACCCTCTAGTGTATCTACCACGCCTCCTAGTCTAGTGTCATCTGCAAACTTGCTGAGACTGCAGTCCACACCATCCTCCAGATCATTAATAAAGATATTAAACAAAACTGGCCCCAGGACCGGCCCTTGGGGCACTCCGCTTGAAACCGGCTGCCAACTAGACATGGAGCCATTGATCACTACCCGTTGAGCCCGACGATCTAGCCAGCTTTCTATCCACCTTACAGTCCATTCATCCAGCCCATACTTCTTTAACTTGGCGGCAAGAATACTGTGGGAGACCGTATCAAAAGCTTTGCTAAAGTCAAGGAATAACACATCCACTGCTTTCCCCTCATCCACAGAGCCAGTTATCTCATCATAGAAGGCAATTAGGTTAGTCAGGCACGACTTCCCCTTCGTGAATCCGTGCTGACTGTTCCTGATCACTTTCCTCTCCTCTAAATGTTTCATAATTGATTCCTTGAGGACCTGCTCCATGATTTTTCCAGGCACTGAGGTGAGGCTGACTGGCCTGTAGTTCCCCGGATCCTCCTTCTTCCCTTTTTTAAAGATGGGCACTACATTAGCCTTTTTCCAGTCATCTGGGACCTCCCCCGATCGCCATGAGTTTTCAAAAATAATGGCTAATGGCTCTGCAATCTCACCCGCCAACTCCTTTAGCACCCTCGGATGCAGCACATCCGGCCCCATGGACTTGTGCACGTCCAGTTTTTCTAAATAGTCCCGAACCACTTCTTTCTCCACAGAGGGCTGGCCACCTTCTCCCCATACTGTACTGCCCAGTGCAGCAATCTGGGAGCTGACCTTGTTCGTGAAGACAGAGGCAAAAAAATCATTGAGTACGTTAGCTTTTTCCACATCCTCGGTCACTAGGTTGCCTCCCTCATTCAGTAAGGGGCCCACACTTTCCTTGATTTTCTTCTTGTTGCTAACATACCTGAAGAAACCCTTCTTGTTACTCTTAACATCTCTTGCTAACTGCAACTCCAAGTGTGATTTGGCCTTCCTGATTTCACTCCTGCATGCCTGAGCAATATTTTTATACTCCTCCCTGGTCAGTTGTCCAATCTTCCACTTCTTGTAAGCTTCTTTTTTGCGTTTAAGATCAGCAAGGATTTCACTGTTTAGCCAAGCTGGTCGCCTGCCATATTTACTATTCTTTCTACACATCGGGATGGTTTGTTCCTGCAACCGCAATAAGGATTCTTTAAAATACAGCCAGCTCTCCTGGACCCCTTTGCCCTTCATGTTATTCTCCCAGGGGATCCTGCCCATCTGTTCCCTGAGGGAGTCAAAGTCTGCTTTTCTGAAGTCCAGGGTCCGTATTCTGCTGCTCTCCTTTCTTCCTTGTGTAAGGATCCTGAACTCGACCATCTCATGGTCACTGCCTCCCAGGTTCCCATCCACTTTTGCTTCCCCTACTAATTCTTCCCTGTTTGTGAGCAGCAGGTCAAGAAAAGCTCTGCCCCTAGTTGGTTCCTCCAGCAATTGCACCAGGAAATTGTCCCCTACACGTTCCAAAAACTTCCTGGATTGTCTGTGCACTGCTGTATTGCTCTCCCAGCAGATATCAGGGTGATTAAAGTCTCCCATGAGAACCAGGGCCTGCAATCCAGCAACTTCTGCTAGTTGCCAGAAGAAAGCCTCGTCCACCTCATCCCCCTGGTCTGGTGGTCTATAGCAGACTCCAACCACGACATTACCCTGTCAATCGACCTAAAAGGATTAGGGCCCAGATCCACAAGGGGATTTAGGTTTGGCAATGTGAAGTATTGCAACACCTATGATTTAGGCGCCTAGAAAAGCTCTGGAATCCTCAAATCCTGGGTTAGGCACCTAGGCTCTCTTTATTCCTATACAATGAATGAGGGGGAGAGAAGCTTCTGAGAATGAGATCCATACAAGCCAGCTCGCTAGGTTGGGAGCTGGCTAAGATAACCAATGGGAGATGCGAACAAGAGGGATGTGTCCTAAACCCCTCCCCTCTCATGGAGTTAGGCACCTAAATCCAGGCTGCAGGAAGGTGCCTAGCTCTGTTTGCGATCCACATCTGGGAACTCTCTCCTGGAAGAGAGGTGGCTTAGGTACCTAACATGTTTCTTGTGAGACCAAGGTAAGGCGCCTAACTCCACATACAAAACAGCCATGTGGGAGAGTAGGAGTAGGGTGACCAGATGTCCCAATTTTATAGGGACAGTCCCAATTTTGGGGTCTTTTTCTTATATCGGCTCCTATTACCCCCCACCCCATCCCGATTTTTCACATTTGCTGTCTGGTCACCCTAAGTAGGTGTCAGAGGTGTTCCTTATAATCTTTAGCCCAATGGTTAGATTACTCACTCAAAATGTGAGAGATTATAGTTCAATTACTCCCTCTTTGCAATAAGGAGAAGGGATTTGAACAGAGGCACTGGGGATGCATGGAGTTTTACAGGGATCCCCCTGGGTTGGATGCCTGCATAATAGTTCACAGAAGGATGGCATGTTAGGTCTCTGCCAAGAATCAGTTGCCCACTGGTCATAATCATTGAAAAATATATGGATGGATAATATTTTAGGAGTTATGTATCTATAATAAAAATTATGTTCTTAAGATCTTGGCATTAAGGCAGGTTTAAGGGACATACCAGTTATGCTTTGCTCTTTGTTATTCCCAGTTTGACCCCAATGTTTTGATGTGGAAATGTTGACTGTCTTGATTTAAAAGTAATTCCCAGAATTACTGTCTTCAAATGAGGTTTCAGTACAATGGGTCTGTGTGAATAATAGATGCAGCTAACAGGTATTTTATGACTGTTCAGCTTTACTTTTAATATTGCCAGTTGGCACAAACTGAAAAGCATTGCAACCAAAAGTAAGACAAAGAGTGGTATTTGGTTGAAAAAGGAGGCATACCCTCACCCTGGTTTTATGCTATTTTTCTTTTTCCTCAGGTTTAGTTTATAAATTGCAACAAATTAGAGTAATTACTCAGTTAAGCAGAGAGTACATGCAACTGGCTATGCAGCAAAGATCAACTTGTGAGGATGTAAAAGGGAAGCAGACATTTTTCTAGTACTTATTTGCAGGGCTGTCCCTAGACATTGTGGTGCTCTATGCAGCCCCCCCCCCCCGGGGGGGGGGCTGGCCCCAGGCCTCTGCAGGGGAGCAGGGCTGTGCCCAAGGTCTGTGGGGGGCAGGAGGGAAACCGCCCCTCAGCACAAGCCAGCAGAGTGGGTTGTGGCTGGGTCGCTCCATTTCCTGCCACCTGGTGATTGCCAGGCAGGCCCAACCCCACACTCACGGGGCGGCGGGAAGTGGAGTGACCCGGCCCCAACCCACTCCGCTCTGCTTCCCTGGCTCCCAGCCTTGGGACTTGGGGGGCAGGGGGAAACCACCCCCCAGCACTCACCGGCAACGTGGAGCAGGCTGGGGCCGGATTGCTCCACTTCCCGCCGTCTGGTGAGTGCAGGGCGCAGCCGACCCCTGCTGCAGTCCCCTGGGATGTAGCTCAGGGGAAGGGGTGGGAAGAGGCAGGGCGGGGGCAGCTTTCCTGGCCGGCTCAGCCGGCTGGGGGATTGGCTGGCCGCTGGAGCAGCACACAGCTGCATAGTTTGTGTATGGGTAAGGACAGCCCTGCTTATTTGTTAACACCATGCTTGCTAATGATATGCTGTGTGCTGCTTTTCTCAGAATGCACCTATGCAAAGAATGGTATAATGCTTTGAAAGATAGGCCTGTCCATCACTCTACTAGAGATGGGTCAACCTACAAAGATCCAAAATTAAATTTATATGCAATAATGGGCTGAAAATCTCTTCAGAATAGGATTTATCATTAGATTTCTGTGGCCCTACTTCTTGTGAGAAGTACCACAGCAAACGAAGTGTGTTTGTAGTGCAGGTAGGCATACTTTAGCTAGCACAGGTAACAACAGTAGTGAGGAAGTGGTGCCACAGGCTTCAGTGCCAACTAGCAACCCCAGTACAAGCCTATCGGGAACCCTGGGTAGGTACCTAGGAGCTAGCCCATGCTGAAGTCTGAGGCGCCATGTCATCACTACTGTTGTTACCTGCTCTAGCTAAAGCTAGAATGGGCATGCCTATCCCTGCTACAATCACACCTTGATTTGTTGGGTAGATGTACTCTCAGACAGCATACCATCATTTCTAGTCCTAGCTGGAAACTTGAATTGGAAACAAGTTGCATATTGTAGAACCACAAAGGGTATTGTTAAGAGTTTTGGTCTAAAATTGGTGATGGTAAGTCCAGCTTTTTCCTTTTTTATTTGAACCAGTTTCCCTGCTCTAGATAATTCTGACTTTGGGTCCTTCTAGTACTTGTGGAGATTTCACTAGCTAGCTGTCATAACTATAAAGGGAAGGGTAACAGCTGTCCTGTGTACAGTACTATAAAATCCCTCCTGGCCAGAGACTCCAAAATCCTTTTCCCTGTAAAGGGTTAAGAAGCTCAGGTAACCTGGCTGGCATCTGACCAAAGGACCAATAAAGGGACAAGATACTTTCAAATCTTGGGGGGAGGGGGGAAAAGGCTTTTGTTTGTGCTCTTTGTTTGGGAGGCGTTCGCTCTTGGGACTGAGAGGGACCAGACATCAATCCAGGTTCTCCCCATCTTTCTAAACAAGTCTCTCCTATTTCAACCTTGTAAGTAAATAGCCAGGCAAGGCGTCTTAGTTTTACTTTGTTTTCTCAACTTGTAAATGTACCTTTTACTAGAGTGTTTATCTTTGTTTGCTGTACTTTGAACCTAAGACTAGAGGGGAGTCCTCTGAGCTCTTTAAGTTTGATTACCCTGTAAAGCTATTTTCCATACTGATTTTACAGAGACGATTTTTACCTTTTTCTTTAATTAAAAGCCTTCTTTTTAAGAACCTGATTGATTTTTCCTTGTTTTTAGCTCCAAGGGGTTTGGATCTTGATTCACCAGGAGTTGGTGAAAGGAAGGAGGGGGAATGGTTAATTTCTCCTTGTTTTAGATCCAAGGGGGTTGGATCTGTATTCACCAGGAGTTGGTGAAAGGAAGGAGGGGGAATGGTTAATTTCTCCTTGTTTTAGATCCAAGGAGGTTGGATCTGTATTCACCAGGAGTTGGTGGGAGAAAGAAGGGGGGATGGTTAATTTCTCCTTGTTTTAAGATCCAAGGAGTTTGGATCTGTATTCACCAGGGAATTGGTGAAAGGTTTCTCAAGGCTTCCCAGGAGAGGGAATCCACTGGGATGGTGGCAGCGGACCAGACCTAAGCTGGTAGTTAAGCTTAGAAGTTTTCATGCAGGCCCCTACATTTGTACCCTAAAGTTCAAAGTGGGGATACAGCCTTGACACTAGCGTAACGGGTCAAAGTTAATGGTTAAATTGTCTGAAGTTACATCCAGGCAAAACCATTGACTTCAATCCCTTTCATTCTAGTGACTTCATTGGTGTTGGCTGGATGTAATTGCAAGCAGAATTTGGCTTATTTTCTTTACATACTTAAACCCATTTCCACTCTGGCCTTGTAAGCTCACCCAGGGTATAATTTGATCTGTTAAAAAAAAAAAAGATGATCTTGTTTTTCCTGTGTTGCTTATTTCCCTCTTTGCAATTATTCATTGTGATAAACTAACAGCCTCTGTGCTAAGTGCTGGTTTGCTTCCCAAATTTTGAGCAGTTTTGTAAACTAAAGTTTTACACTCCCACCATAGTTAGGATAACTTCATTCCCCAATGGATACTTAGCACATCTAATTACTCTAATTCTGACCTACCAACACTGTTGAAAAATGTCTCTCTTCTTTCATTTCAGGAGCTTTCCAGCTGCAACATGTTCCACTGAATAAAACATTTCAGTGAATTTTACCTATAAATAATACAGTACCCAGACCAATGTACACCGAACTGTACATAATAACTTCAGAATTCCATTGAGGATTTCTAATGACATCATAATGAACTACAAGAGCAGACTGGAAATGGAACTGTAATATTATATTACTATTTAGATATATTTTATTCTTATTATGTATGGTAAGAAAGCTCACAGCCATTTTTTGCATTGATTGGAACATTTTTCTTGAGCATTTCAGAAGCATTCAGGACATAATTTCAAAGCAGGATGCAGTGGCTGCAGGCACAAAAAAAATCATATTTATGAGCACAAGTTGAGTGACTGAGCACACAAATGGCACATGCACACATTTATCTATGTTGCCAGTGTAAATGCCTGTGTGTGCACAAATCTGGATTTTTTTCACCCTGTTTTGGCAACGTCCCTTAAGGCTTATTAAAAATGAAATTTTTATATGTGAAGATCAAAGCTGACACCACACTGAAATATCATTTTACCATACTCTAGTGTGCAAACAAGCGTGGTTGAGAGAACAATTTATTGACACTTTGTTTTTGTCCTGTAAGACTGAAAGAAATCTTTTTTTTTTTTAAAAAAAACAGCTGAGATCCTTTACTAATCAACAGATCAACAGCCCAAACTTACCCCCCAATGAGTCTAACATTTCAGTTCTGCCAAAGCACCTCTTCAGCAACCAGAGATATCACAATTTAACATTCAAATATCAAAAGAAGATTTTAATTTGACCTAAGCCATTATATAATGCAGTTTGGATGAGTTTGTATGCACAGTAGGACACGTTGGGCAGCATGATCATAACGGTACATAGGCACGATGAGCCTGAGTCACAAATTTTGGTTTCAAAAAGAGAGAGAAATCTGAATTTTCTCTAAATTCAGGAGTGTTTAATAGATTCTAAGCAAGTTCTAGCCATTAGGGGCCACTGTGGTCATCTAGTCGGACCTCCTGCATAACACAGCCCATAACTTCCTTGAATTAATTCCTGTTTGAACTACAGCATATCTTTAGAAAAAAGATCCAATCTTGATTTAAAAATTGCCAGTGATGAAGAATCCACCACGATCCTTGGAAAATTGTTCTCATGGTTAATTAAAATGTACGCCTTATTTCCGGTCTGAATTTGTCTAGCTTCAGCTTCTAGCCACTGGATTGTGGTATACCTTTGTCTGCTAGACTGAAGAGCCCGTTATCAAATATTTGTTAACCACATAGGTACTTACAGACTGATCAAGTCACCCCTTAATTTCTTCTTTGTTAAGCTAAATAGATTGAGCTCCTTGAGTCCTTAATTATATGACATGCTTTCCAATCCTTTAATCATTCTCTTCTCAGAACCCTCTCCAGTTTATCACTTATTCTGATCTGGGGTTCTCATTCAAGCCCATCTCCAGTACACCCCAGCACCTGCTTACTCTCCAGCTGTTCCTTTTCTCCCTGGAAAGGCATATAGCTGCATGTACAGCTCTTCTTAATAGCTATTCCTCCCTATCCAAACCAAGGATTTACAGAAAGGTCTCATCATCCCCTCTCTCTCCAGGCAGATATATGACAAAGCCACCTGGCCCTAAGAACTGAGCCCTGCTACCAAGAATGGGTGGTGGTCTCCCAGTAAGCAGGGCTGGCTAGAACTCCCTTCTTGTATGGGAGATGAAGGAAGGGGGAGGCAAAATTAGTGGTGGGGTCATGGAAGGGGAGGCAGAGTGACATTTGGAGAAGGAACAAAATCAGACAGATATTTATAGGGGGTTGGGAAGAGACATGTTCTTGCGGGGGGTGGGGAGGGGGGAGACATATAGGGGCTCCCTTCCTGAGGGAACAGACATTTTTATGGGGGTAAGAGACTATGTTCCCCCCCTTCTTCATCAAAGTCTCTGCGTCTTTCCAAAATCTTTGCCTTCCCTTGCATATACAGTTTCTGTTTTTTGGTAAGAAGAGAGTCAGCGATTTTGGTGGGTGGGGTGGGAGATGATGACACATGGAGTGCTGTTTGCGGAGGGAGTCATGAGTTTGGAGAACAGAGGAGGAGTAAAGTAGAGATAAAGGTTCCTATGGTAAGAGGGAGAGAGAAATACATAGGGAGACTTGAAAAAGGAGATGGGAGGTGTGACTTGCACTTTATATAATTTTATAAAAATATGCTAATATAACTGAAATATGCTTTTTACAAAAGGTCTCATGTAAGGTATCATTACAAAGCTTATAATCTACTAAGTGTGATCATCCTATTTGTATAAATGTACCATTCTTGTATCTGAAACTAGAAATATAAAATATAACTCTAAGGGCCTATTGTAATTATGCAAAGTGTGGGCCATTAATGGTGGTCTGAAATCTTGATAACTCCTATTAACCAATTGACTGCAGATGGCTCTGTTTTACCTGTAAGTCTTTCTGTATACATGTGTGCTGGCAAGTGGGTAATGAAACCTTACAGTGACATGTGATCATGTCACCTGAACTGGAATCCATCTTTAACCTGGTGTCTTTCCATTAAGAAGGGGGGGGGGGGGGGAACCCAGAGAGGGACAAAGGATTGCTGCCTTATGCAAAAGATATATAAATGGGTGGATCAGAACAAAGGAGAAGCCATCATGAGGAATCTCCTAGCTACCACCTGAGCTGAACCAAGGGCTGTACCAGGGGAAAGGATTGTGCCCAGACTAGGAAGGCATCCAGTCTATGAAAGAAACTTATTGAAACATCTCTGAGGGTGAGATTTTATCTGTACTCAATTGTATTAATGTATTAGGCTTAGATTTGCCTGTTTTATTTTATTTCACTTGGTAATTCACTTTGTTCTGTCTGTTACTACTTGAAACCACTTAAATCCTAAAATCCTTAAATCCCCGACCGGGGTTATTCTATCTACTACCTAAGATCCATAAACCTGGAAATCCTGGATGCCCCATCATCTCGGGCATTGGCACTCTCACTGAAGGACTGTCTGGACATGTGGACTCCCTACTCAGACCCTACGCCACCAGGACTCCCAGCTATCTCCGTGACACCACAGATTTCCTGAGAAAACTGCAATGCATTGGTGACCTCCCAGAAAACACCATCCTAGCCACCATGGATGTAGAGGCTCTCTACACAAACATCCCACATACAGATGGAATACAAGCTGTCAGGAACAGTATCCCTGATGATGACACAGCACAACTTATTGCCGAGCTCTGTGACTTTATCCTCACGCACAATTATTTCAAATTTGGTGACAATATATACCTCCAGACCAGTGGCACCGCTATGGGCACCCG
>NC_048302.1:19609102-19712782 GCF_013100865.1 Trachemys scripta elegans
CTCCAAAGAGAAACTGCTGAGCTCCAGTTCATTTGCAAATTTGACACCATCAGATCAGGATTAAACAAAGACTGTGAATGGCTATCCAACTACAGAAACAGTTTCTCCTCCCTTGGTGTTCACACCTCAACTGCTAGCAGAGCACCTCACCCTCCCTGATTGAACTAACCTCGTTATCTCCACACTGATTTATACCTGCCTCTGGAGATTTCCATTACTTGCATCTGAAGAAGTGAGGTTCTTACCCACGAAAGCTTATGCTCCCAGTACTTCTGTTAGTCTCAAAGGTGCCACAGGACCCTCTGTTGCTTTTTACAGATTCAGACTAACACGGCTACCCCTCTGATACTTGACACTTAAATCCTACTTTCTGTATTTAACAAAATCACATTTTACCTATTAATTAACCCAGAGTATGTATTAATACCTGGGGGGGAAGGAGGGAAACAGCTGTGCATCTCTCTCTGTCAGTGTTATAGAGGGCAAACAATTTATGAGTTTACCTGGTATAAGCTTTATACAGGGTAAAATGGATTTATTTGGGTTTTAGACCCCATTGGGAGTTGGGCATCTGAGTGTTAAAGACAAGAACACTTCTGTAAACTGCTTTCAGTTAAGTCTGCAGCTTTGGGGCAAATAATTCAGGCCCTGGGTCTATGTTGGAGCAGATGGGCGTGTCTGGCTCAGCAAGACAGGATGCTGGGGTCCTGAGCTTGGCAGGGAAAGCAGGAGCAGAAGTAGTCTTGGCACATCAGGTGGCAGCTCCCAAAGGGGGTTCTGTGATCTAACCCATCACAGGGGGTCAGATGGAAAGATTGCTAATAGTAACCAAGGGTACGCCTACCCTGCAATCCAAGGTGGGACCAAGCATGGGTAGACATACCTGTGATAGCTCTAGCCATGCTAGTACAGCTAAAATAGCACTCTATAGACAGATGCCCAGGCTGAAGTGTGGGCTGTGAAAGCATTCTGTGGCCCCTAGGTATGTACCCGTGGTGCAGTCTTCACCTGAAGACTGTGTTGCAGTATCAGCATTGCTATTTTTATCCTTCCAAATACAGGTATGTCTACCCAGGCTGCAACCACACCTCAGAATGCAGTATAGATCTACTCTTAGACAGGGGAAGACATGAGCAATCCTGGGAGGGAGACACAGAAATAACAAGATGTGGAGATGCAGAGAGGAAAAGGAGAGTAAATACAAAGGGAAAGGAGAAAGTAGCAGATAGGTTGCAAGAAGAAAGCATGAGGAAATTGATATGACAAAAATACGAGCTTAAAATGAAGGAGAGAATGGGTCTAAATGAAGGAGAGAATGGGTCTGTTAATTTTATTTATTCATTCATATTAACACATTTGATTGCATTTCCCTGGCAGAAAAGGGGAAATTTTATTTTAAACCCTCAGAAACAGCCAACTCTTTGACTAACTGCCATGAAAGGGTCAGGATACAGACTCTTGGGGCTGATTACAACTGGAGAGTGTGGAGGGGGAGCACTTCAATACTTATTTTTCCATTTCAAACACTGATATAATGGCACCTTCTCATGGGGGACGTCTGACAACCACAGACATTAAATAACTGCTCCAGGTTCTACTTCCTCAAACCTTTTAGACAGTAACAATTTCCTTTAGAATATATATATGTCTAAGGGACATAAACTTCTTTGTGCCTGAGAAAAGTAATTAGCTTGCAGTAAGTTACCAGTTAGATTGATCTGCGAGACATTCTGCCCCAAAGAATATTGGCTAAAGAGTGTTTTTTCTCAGGGTTTCCACCTTTTCATATACTTACACACCCACACAGACACACCCACCCACCATCTGTTCTTTGTCCACTTACTGGATGGAGTTCTCAATGCGAGTGATTGTGAGAAAAGCTGCTAGGTTTGCTGTGTAAGATGAGATGACAATCAAAGCAAAAAGCCACCAGGCACCCATCATCATTCGTGTTGCCAGTGTCGTATAAGGAACTTCTCCTCCTGTTGGACAAAAGAAGGAAAATTAGAGCTCTCATTTGCATGACGCAGAGCCAAACCTTCACTGTTAATGCCTTGATTATGTAAACAGTGACACTATCAGTGGAATACTTTTATTAGTAAAGTGAGCAGGATTTGAACCATAATTTCTATACAAAGAAGAGTGTTAAAGGGAGCCCACACCTCCACTCCAAGAGGCTTTCTATGAACTCCTTCATCACTGTGTATTTAACTGTGATTCATCTGACAGTTAGTTCAGTACGGGAGACAGATTTCATGAGCTCAGAACAAAAACAGCATATTTAAGCACCTATGATATTTCTTTTCCTTACAGATTTCTTTAATGGCTTTAATTAAGCTCTCCCTATGCTTTGGAGCTGATGGAGTTTCTTAAAACAAAAAACAAAAGCACAATTTTTTTCACAGCTGTGATGATAGCCAGATGTGCTGTTGCAGATGTCACAAATATATGTAGAATCTGCTTAAAGTGAGCTCAAATATACAGAAACTCCATTTATACTGAAGTAGAACAATATACTGTTATTTTATATAGTTTGTTTAATCTCAAAAGTGCTTTGCAAACATTATGTCAGCCTCAACTACCCTGTTAGCTAGGTAAGCAGTAACTTCACCAGCAATGAAATGTACCCACTTTGAGGTGGCACACAGAATTTGTTTTGCAGCATTCAAAACTACTACACAGCTTAATTTATTCTAATTTTGTCAATAGCAATGCGGAATAATCACGTGGTCCAAAAGCATAACATTCACCAAGATATAATCTAGCAACAAGCATATAGGTCATTCTTTAAACAAACAATTTCTGCCCATCCACCAAACACGTTGGTCTGACATTTTTGAAGTAGTTCTTTTCTATTTCAAGGAGTTCATTCAAAACCACACACAGGAAGAATGAAAGAAAAATCATTGTCTAAAAAAATAAAGCTCAGGGGTAGAAATTGTCACAGCTAGAAATAACCAAAGATAGACAAATCAGTGCAGTATGCAATCATAGTTAACCTGTTTCCTTGATTGTCTACGATGCTTTCCTTTTCTTCTCCCTAGCTACTGCATACCTGGAAGGCTGATTGTTTTATACACAGGCTTTTCATGTTAAGGAAATTTTCTCAAACAAACTCCAATTCAAATAATTCTCCTTACCTCTCTCTTTCCTTATGTCCTTTAGAAACTACTGGTCAAAAAGAGTGGTAAATTGATATAGACTTTCTGAGTAGGATTTTGAGAGTACTCTCTTGGTGAGTTCTGCTCACACTGTAATCAATGGGAGTTTTAGCTTGACTTCAGTGGAAGCAGAATCAGATCAATGCTGAGTGCTTTTGAAAATCCCACCCAGAGTCTGTCAACTTTTCTTCCTTCCAGTTCTTCCTGTTGGTGTGTGAATGTTCTGGATTCCAAAGTCCATCACAAGAACAGGAATTTCCAACTAGACAACCAGACTTGTGTATGTTTCTTAGAGATTCATTCTCCTTTACTTTCAGAATTTCTATTGGGCATTCAAGTTTTTCCTCAATTCCCCTCTTTCTTCTAACAATCCTAAAGAAAGGGATGAGAAAGGAGGTTTCCCCTCCTCTTCCTAAGGAAGAACAATCTTGATTTATAGTCTATTCTCATAATTTCTGTTACCCAAATTCCTATCATACAGAGCATTCAGAGAATGACATTAATGGTCACCAGAAATAAAGACAACCTTAAACTGGTATTTTGAACAAATGAGTCTAGCACCAGAGATTTAATTTGTTTTGTTTTTTAAAAAAATCTAAATAAACAGTCCAACTGTATTTAGCCTTATTGCAAAACCCAAGGGAGAAAAAAAAAAGCTTAATTGTTTTTATCCAAGTTTTGTAAAATGATATTCAGCTCAAACTTAGTTCTATGTATTTTCTTTACCATTCTTAAAAAAACAACCTAAATTCAGTCACTAGATTTTACAAAGATCAAAGGGGTTCTGTAAGCACTGACAGCTTACTGTAAAGTGAATCAGCTATAAACACTTTATGCTTGATTTTCACTTGCACTTAAACCTCTTCACGCTGCTCTGGCACTGTAAAGTGGTCTGAGAGTTCATGTAAATTACACTGACACTCATTTTAAGTATAAATGAGAATAAGATCCTTTTCAGTTGCAATTTGAGTCTACCTAGAATTTTAATTCATCTCTGAATACAACTGACAATTTCACAGTTTTGTTAACATCTGTATATATGAAAGCTGGTATTGCTGAAAGTGGGCCTTCTTTCCATCAGAAGTTTCTTCCCACCCCTCACTTCTGTGCATTCTTCTTTCAAACCCACATTATATGCAACTGTGCATTGGTATGTTTTAAAAGAATATGAGGCTTTTATTCTACTTCACTATACATTGTGTTTCACTCTACCTGAATTAATTATAAGTGGGTTCCACTGCCTTTTAAAAACTCCAGTATTAAAAAAGACAAGATCTACGTTAGACTTATGCAGTCAGAAATACATTTCCTCCTATTTCCAATATGCCGTATAATTATCTGAAATAAGAATCTCCTGATCATATCAGTAGATGCTATTTCAATATTAGGACTTTTTGAAGACCAAAATTAACTTTAACTTTTGAAGACCTGGTTTCATGTCCAGCACAAGTTGTAAATGAAATCCTTTAATGGAATATTTCCACTTTACAGGGGTTTTTGTAATGCATTTGGAATCTTTCAATCAAAAATAAATGACAATCAAATGAAAATAGACGGAGATACCAAATTAACCCAACAGGTTGATTGTTCTTTTAACCTTCAGGTGCCAATCCCTGCAGTTTAGCTTTGAATTAAATTGAAATAGGTGGGGAGATGAAGCGGATGCCAGCAATTTCGTAGCCCTGCTTGCAATTTCATTTTTCAACCTCATGAATAAAACTAAAAGTAGCTTCCCACTGTTTTTAATTGAAATGAGTTGGCAGAAAGAAGAGGACCATTGAAAGTCACCCACCTGCTTTTTATGCACAGTTGAAATTCTCAAACAAGGATCCTATTTATTGGGGAGCTGATCTAACCATTTATACATCTCCCCCTACCCCCAGCATCCTGGTACTGCTCAAAGTGGTCCTTCTTTCCATCCGAAGTTTCTTCCCACCCCTCACTGCTGTGCATTTCAAACCCACATTATTAAGGGGGCTTTAAATATCTGAAAATGTGTGGTTCAGCAGGAAGTCTCTGTAGTGCACACAGCTGTTTGTGAAAAAGACCTGCCGTTCATCAACAGAGCTGCTGCTTACACCATCAATAGTTAATGACAGCAGCTTGAGGACACAGATCCGCATGCAGCACACATTTCCTTATATGCTGGTACAACTTTTCACCATTTTTGTGGGGAATGCATTTCAAAATAGTTCTGCACTTCCCTGGTATGAAATGTACCCCAGTCCCACTCAGACCCCATCCTTTACCCTGATGCTTTAAAAACAGGCATTTTAAGAAAGCACAGACAGCCACTGAATTCCAATGCTTTCTCTCAGCGACAGAGTCAAGCTCCTCATTCCCTTGCAAAAGAGGAGCAGAAATTGAAAGAGACATTTTGCTGCCATAAGATCCTTTCTTTGGAGCTTTATTAGGTGGATGAAACAGAAGGATTTCATGCTATGCAGTTCTTGTACAGTCAGCTCAGACATTTCACTTATTATGACCTCTAACCTTATAAGAGAAAACTCTGCTTTGTTTTCATCTAAACTCACTGTTTTGGTAGGGCAGGGAGGAACTCAGTGGCTCAGGATAGTGGCAGAAGGGATGCAGCCTTTGTCATTAGTGCATATGTAGTCTGAGGATCAAGTCCTCTGCTGGCTAGTGCTTCTATGGGGAGCAGAAAAGCTGGCAGATTCTTCTTAAAATCCTGCCAGGATTTTATGGGGTGAGCCTGTTAAATGCATTATTGGGTGTGCATTTCTGTTGGTATGAAAAGGAGCATTTTGGATACCCAGCTAGCACTGGTTGGTAATGATTGTAGCATATATAGTAGGGAGACAGCCAAGCAGATCAACCAAGACAGACTTATATGCAGGCGCACTGGGGCTATGGTTTATGGACACCGTTTCCTTAGTGCTTCTTTGTCCATTAGGGGTTCCTAATATATATGCCACAAAATATATTATCTACAATATTATATTACCATACATATATTAAAATACATATAATATATATGGGGCTATACATATAGACTTCCTAAACACTCCTCCTGTCACCTTCCTCTCACATCACATCAGCAAAACACAATAGAATATAGCCCTACATTGGTAACCATTGAAAGTCATTACTGTCTGACAGATGTTAGGTGATCTGTGTGAAATTAGTTGGTTGTCTCATTCCAGTTCCTAAAGGACACATATATGTTCCTATAACAAAAAGCAACACTAATTAGCACTCCGTTGACAGTTTTACCAGAGGCTAAGCACTTAGAGCTCAATCCTGGAAAGTTCTGCACATCCACAACTTCCACTCAAGTCCAACATTAATGAATATAGACATGAAATATCCTCTAGTCTTGCCCCTTCCACATTGGTAGGATGGTATGGGGGAAGCTCATACTGCCGCTTATTGTGCACTATTTTGTGGATAAATACAGGGTCCAATCTTCAGTGCAATCTGACACCTTTTATGTTCACTGAAAGTCACTTAAATTGAATCCATATTTAAATCTTCACACTGTGTTTAGGAATGAAACACTATGAATGAAGAATAATTTTTAAAAGTGTTGTTGTAGCCTTGTTGATCCCAGGATATTAGAGAGACAAGGTAGGTGAGGTAATATCTTTTGTTGGACAGAAGTTGGTCCAATAAAAGATATTATCTCACCCTATTTGTCACTCTAATTTTTAAAAAGATATTTTCCTAAGTAAACTATACTGGAAATTTGCTAATAAGAGCTATGTTATCATAGACACAATAGAGAAAGAGAACATTTTTTGTCCTGCCACCTCTTTTATCTAAAATGGCTCTCCTTAATTACGCCTAGTAATAACCTGAATTTGTAGGTAATTCTTGCCTACTTCAGAAAGTCCATTCATCCTTAGTCTTCATGTGTTTCTGTTTATTCCCCTTTCCTTGACAATTCTTCTAGTAATGTATCAGCAGGCTGGGGAAAAATCATGTTGCCCCGACAACATGGAACAACCTAATACATTATTGGACAGACACAAAGATCAGAGAAAACAATACTGTCTGAGGGATAATGTGATTCCTGTAAAATTCCAATTCAAATTTCTAATACTCTAAGTTATTCTCTCTTACAGCCAGTAGGTTTGAAGTCTATTGAGAGTGAAGAACAACGAAAGGTGAGGCTTTAGGTGAGAAGAGGGGTTAGCTAGCTGAAGAATAGCACAGACAGCATGTACCACAGCCTGGAGACAACCTGCTACTCTGTAGCATGGGATTGAATGTGAATCATTCAAAACAGTTAGAGTGGTATGCAACCACCTTGTTTTTCAAGGGTATGTCAATTGCTGGTTTCAAGGAAAGCTGCACTCATTTGCCCAGCGCAGAACAATGAAAGTTCACAGAATTTAAAAAAAAAAGCCCTTGTCACCGTGAATAAATGGTGAAATATTTCTTTTTAAACTTGAAATTACAGTTGGCATTTCCAAGTCCAGTGCTGGCATTTGTGACACTAGACATGTAGATAGTGGGCATGTAGATCCCAATGTCAGAGCCTGTAAACAAGGCTCCCAAGCTGATTTAATATTCATTTAACATCCACAATGGTAATGTGTAATATTTAGAAGTTAAACACATTAGTTTAACAGTCACAAAAAGAAATTTATTATGCAACCATAATTAAAGCAAATGGATAGCTGTATTATGGCTAGCATCCTGCACCTTTTTCAATATCTTTATTGGAACAAACATGATTTTTTTTTCTTTTTGGCATGAAATCTGAAAAATTTGCTCTATTGGGGCAGGACTGTCACTTCCCATTAAGCAGCCACGCAGTTAAGCAACGGGTGCAGAAGCTCCCTGTCCTGTATGGCCTTCTCATACTTGGGGATTGGGGGAGGAGGAGATCAGACTCTGGAGGACTGCTTTTCTCTGCCATGAGCAAGTTGGTGGGGAATAGGGGCAGCCCCTGGCTCTGCCCCTCAAAGGGCTGGCCAGCTGAGCTGAATCAGCGCAGGGGGATAAGGTGTGGCACTTTGAATGGGCACAATAAATACATCATGGGGGCTAAGAAAGGGATTGTAAACTCTCAGGGCTCCTCTGGGGGAGATGCAGCTATGCACCGCTCCTTACAAAGGCTAGGAATCAGGTCCGAATGACTGCTGATTGGAGGACAACAATTTCGTTTCATGGCAACTTTTGAGGTTTCAAAATTTGGTTTCATTCTGCCATGGAGCAGAAACAAACTTAGACGTTTTCACAAAAACTAGAATTGTGTCAAAATGTCTAGTTTTGGACCAAAACCAGAGGTTTTCACTGGTCTAGGATGCAGGAGACCCTGCTTCAGAATAGAGTTTTTCATCCCAGATCATTCTGAATCAGGCAGAGCAGGGACTTCAATTTAGACCTCCCTCATCCAAAACCAGTGCCTTAATCACCAGGCTATGAAGTACAAGCCTCTTACTGCACTGTCCTCCCCTCCAAAAAATCATCATCAGAACTGATATGCTTCAACGTTTCCTTTTGCCAAAAATGTTTCAACCAGCTCTAGTCAATGTAATCCTTAGAATGATAAAATAGAATAGAATAGGATTAGATAGGATAGGATAGAAAGCCTTAGATTCTATAGAACAGAATAGCACAGTTTACATTTTCACAAATGAAAAACTTGCAGGTCTGTTGGGAACAATTTAGACCAACTTGTTTAGTCTGGAAAAGAGAAGACTGATGGGGAACATAACAGTTTTCAAGTACATAAAAGGTTGTTACAAGGAGGAGAGAGAAAAATTGTTCTTCTTAACCACTGAGAATAGGACAAGAAGCAATGGGCTTAAATTGCAGCAAGAGAGGTTTAGGTTGGACATTAGGAAAAACTTCCTAACTGCCAGGGTTGTTAAGCACTGGAATAAATTGCCCAGGGAGGTTGTGGAATCTCCATCATTGGAGATTTTAAAGACAAGATTAGACAAACACCTTTCAGGGATGGTCTAGAGATAATACTTAGTCCTGCCATGAGTGCAGGGGACTGGACTAGATGACCTCTTGAGGTCCCTTCCAGTCCCATGATTCTATTTCTGCCAGCTGTAACAACTGAAGTTCAGAAGTTGTTGAAATCTCTCTCACGATAAAGAGCTCTTATTCTAGTCTTCTCATTTTTCATCCATATTTTGTCATGTCTCCTTGAATTGCTTTAAGTACATTAATCTCCATCTCATGTGGGATGCCCATTACATCCTGAGATTGGATTCTCACACTGTGGGATAAAATTAACATCAAGTGACTTGTTACTTGTATCCTATAAGGGAAGAATATGGCTTCTTGAATTGGGGTTGCCTCCTTAGCTCACATTGATACAAATAAAGTTTGTAAGTCAGTAGCTGAGTTACTCTGCCTTTCAAATATTAACAGATTGCAGCAGTGAATGAGGGTTGGAAAGGAACTGAGCATGAGACAGGACCAGCAGCCAGTTTTTACATGTTCCTGAACAATATATACAAGTGCTCACCATAGCTTTTTTTGCTACCCTTTTTCCTCTACGATATCTTTCTCTTTTGACCCCAGAATGTAGTCGTTTTTCAGCAATGAAAAATTTCAGATAATTTGGTTCTCAGATTAACTGTGCTCTTTCAAACAGCAAACTATGGAGGGGCACAGATATTATATTGCTATACAAGAGTCGGTTGCATTAATTCTGAATGCCAGCGGAGTCTCTCTGATGATAGGAGTTGTTGGGTAAAGCAATTTTTTGTTTTCTTCTCATTTTCTAAAGAGGTGGCACTTGATCATAGATTCATAGATTCTAGGACTGGAAGGGACCTCGAGAGGTCATCGAGTCCAGTCCCCTGCCCGCATGGCAGGACAAAATACTGTCTAGACCATCCCTGATAGACATTTATCTAACTACTCTTAAATATCTCCAGAGATGGAGATTCCACAACCTCCCTAGGCAATTTATTCCAGTGTTTAACCACTGTGACAGTTAGGAACTTTTTCCTAATGTCCAACCTAGACCTCCCTTGCTGCAGTTTAAACCCATTGCTTCTTGGTCTATCCTTAGAGGCTAAGGTGAACAAGTTTTCTCCCTCCTCCTTATGACACCCTTTTAAATACCTGAAAACTCTATCATGTCCCCTTTCAGTCTTCTCTTTTCCAAACTAAACAAACCCAATTCTTTCAGCCTTCCTTCATAGGTCATGTTCTCAAGACCTTTAATCATTCTTGTTGCTCTTCTTCGGACCCGCTCCAATTTCTCCAAATATTTTTTGAAATGCGGTGCCCAGAACTGGACACAATACTCCAGCTGAGGCCTAACCAGAGCAGAGTAGAGCGGAAGAATGACTTCTCGTGTCTTGCTCACAACACACCTGTTAATACATCCCAGAATCATGTTTGCTTTTTTTGCAACAGCATCACACTGTTGACTCATATTTAGCTTGTGGTCCACTATAACCCCTAGATCCCTTTCTGCCGTACTCCTTCCTAGACAGTCTTTTCCCACTCTGTATGTGTGAAACTGATTTTTTTCTTCCTAAGTGGAGCACTTTGCATTTGTCTTTGTTAAACTTCACCCTGTTTAACTCAGACCGTTTCTCCAATTTGTCCAGATCATTTTGAATTATGAACCTGTCTTCCAAAGCAGTTGCAATCCCTCCAAGTTTGGTATCATGTATTATTATTATTTAAATAGTAATAGTGCCCAAAGTCTGTTATGTGCTTTCCTAACATAGAAGATGACATAGGGTCAGATGCTCAGCTGCACGCTCAAGCAACGGTGCCACCATTGATTTTAAGTTAGCTCAGGGTATGGCCCACAGTTCATGGAGAGATTACAAAGACCCAGGATGTGCTCAGGGTGAATGCAAGACTGTCTTTACTTCCTGTATACACAGACTCTTACCTCCTTGCTATATTCCCTCAGTGGCCACACTGAATAGTGTCTGTAAACGTTCAGAAAGTGGAATGCATTTGTGAAAAGCAAAGGGTGATAAAACCTTTTATGATAGAGTATATGAACCCCACACCTGCATGTAAGGGGTTAAGAAGCTGCTTTGTGCTGGAGTGGCCCCACCCCTCTGTACCTGCTAATATGTGAGGACTGGAGGAGGTGCTAAAAGAAGGGAACTTCCCCAAGGGAACAGGCTGTTGTGCTTCCCAGCTCCGAGAGAGAGAGAGAGAGGCCAAAGTCCCTGAGTTTGTGGAAGAAGGCCACAGATCCCCTGAGCTAAGAAGGGGAATGAGACTCAGACTTGTAATCGAGGCCCAGTGAACTCTGAAGGGGATTGTGATACTTCCAAGACCCTCTAAAGTAAGAGAAGCCAATATCCTGACCAGAGATGGCTATAGAGTTTCTTTTCCTTCTTTCATGGTATATTTCCTTCCGTCTTTTTCTTCATACCTTTATTTAATCCTGTTTGCTGACTGCAGACTGTTTTGTTTACTTCACCATGTAGCTCCTCAGGGGGCACTCTGCTGAGGACTGGTTTGTGACACCTTTATCCAAACTTTTCATTAAAGAACAACATGTAATAGGAATGAACTATCAACAAAAGCCCTATGAAGGACAGGGTAGATTTCTTGAACCTTCAGCCTTGGGTCAGGGATTTATTCTGCCTTTTTAAGACATTAGTCTACCAGTCTTCTGATTTTCTTTACTTCTCAAGATCTTATGTCATTCTCCAGGAATGTAGGAGACTACCTTTCTGTAGTTGGATATCTAATCTCAGGGAAAGGATCTACAGGACACACTCCTCATTCTATGTGGGTAGATAGAGTATTTCACAGGTTCAGTCGGGGGGGGGGGTATCAATCAGGGTGTACCGGATGACCACCTGGTGACCCAACAAAATGACACCAGCTCTGATGGATGATTCCTGCTGGCACACTAACAAAGTAGGAGTGTGAGGTTCCTGCACGCCACTGCACTGTCCCCTTTTCTGTCTAGGAGAATCTTTCACCTAGACATGATCTCTGTGGTGCCTGCCAAAGTCCTGCTTCTGACAGGGTTTATATTAATCTTCTTTCTTTGTAGTCTCAGGAAGTCAGGCTAATAAGCGTCCATTTGGGAAGGGATGTTTGGGATAATGGAACTCTACTTCTTTCCCATGAATAGTCCTGCAGGGCTGAATCCACTTTGTAGAGGTGTTGACTGGTAAGCCAAAAGGGCAAGATGAGAATCTCTAGGGAAAATGGAGGCTAGACATGACCATTGGTATCTGAAACCTCTTAAAGATCTCAGAGGAAAACTGAAAACCAACATCAGAAATGACTTACTTTGGAATCCAAAAACAGGCAAAAATGGGTTTTAATTCTTTCAGCAACTGCACTTGATGCGGTGTTCAACAACCTGACAATTTCAATGTATCTTGAGAAATAATTAATCATCCACAGGTAGGTTGTATTATCCAGATAGAAAAGATCACTATCTGGCCTTCTGATAGAGGAGATTGTAATAATGGTTCTGGTGGGTTTGTTCTCAAGCAAGCACAAATATCACATTTCTCAACTTGCTGTTGTAGTTGTTTGCTCAGCTCAGGTCACCAAACAGAATGTTTAGCTCTTTTCCTGCATTTTGTAATGCCTCTGGGTCCCTCATGCATTTTGTCAAGGATTTCCTGTTGCACGGATGTAGTGATAATCGGTCTGGACTCCTTCAACAAGAAATAAGATCCACAGAAACTGTCCAATATGTCTTCAGTGAAATTTCTGACTTGGTCTGTTTTTCTCCAATCCACTTTGCATAGTCATGATATGGCACAGCAATTCATCTGCCTCTTGCTTCTTTTTCAGTTCTTGCAGGTATTTTTCTGTGATTGGTAAAGTAACAAGTATTGCATCTATGAAATCTTCTATGAGCAGTTCCTCTTGTTTACACTCTTGATGTGGTGTGTCTAGCATTTGGGCCCTACTGCTAAACTACAAAGTATTTATGAATTTTAGTCCCTGTTATCTGTTTGACAAATTTCTTCAGATACCATGTTTGGATAACTTGCTGCCTGTGCTGTGTGGGATTTCAGTCTGGGGACAGAGAAGCTTAATCACTTAGCCATTGTATCTCTGCACTCTTGAACATCCTGCCAAGACATGCATGGTAAGAATGGTTATAGAATTCCTCAATTGAAAACTTGTTTGAAAATAGCAACAGAGGGTCCTGTGGCACCTTTGAGACTAGCAGAAGTTATTCTGAAGGTGTCAAATTTGCAAATGAACTGGAGCTCAGCAGTTTCTCTTTGGAGTCTGGTCCTGAAGTTTTTTTGCTGTAAGATGGCTACATTTACATCTGCTATTGTGTGGCCAGGGAGGTTGAAGTGTTCTCCTACAGGTTTTTGTATATTGCCATTCCTGATATCTGACTTGTGTCCATTTATCCTCTTGCGTAATGACTGTCCAGTTTGGTCAATGTACATAGCAGAGGGGCATTGCTGGCATATGATGGCGTATATAACATTGGTGGACGTGCAGGTGAATGAGCCGGTGATGTTGTAGCTGATCTGGTTAGGTCCTGTGATGGTGTTGCTGGTGTAGATATGTGGGCAGAGTTGGCATCGAGGTTTGTTGCATGGGTTGGTTCCTGAGTTAGAGTTGTTATGGTGCGGTGCGTGGTTGCTGGTGAGAATATGCTTAAGGTTGGCAGGTTGTCTGTGGGCGAGGACTGGCCTGCCTCCCAAGGTCTGTGAAAGTGAGGGATCATTGTCCAGGATGGGTTGTAGATCACAGATGATGCGTTGGAGAGGTTTAAGATGAGGACTGTAGGTGATGGCCAGTGGAGTTCTGTTGGTTTCTCTTCTGGGCCTGTCTTGTAGCAGGAATTACTTCTGTTAGTCTCAAAGGTGCCACAGGACCCTCTGTTGATTTTTACAGATTCAGACTAACACGGCTACCCCTCTGATACTTGTTGATCTCTGCAAAAGCCCACCAGACATGGCCTCAATCTATGTTTTTTCTCAATCATTTGTTGTTAAAGACATAGCTTCCCCTTCTCCCTGTGCACGCATATGTGTATACATCTTGAATAGCTAATTGTTAGAAGTACTATAAAGGGGGAAACTAATTTGCATTATATACACCTAAGATCAAATTAAGTCCTGGGATAAGCAGATACAACATCCATCAAGTAAACAGGAGTTACACACACATATCCCATCCCACAATGGCTTTCTATTATGTACACTGTTACCAATTCAAAACTGAATAGGTCACAAGAAAGAGCTTCTAAGGTGTGACTGGAATGTGCATCATATTGTCTCAAAATATTCTATTTATAACATCCTGCAGAAGTGCACTTAGCCTGCTCTTAATCTTTTTATGCTGGTATCTTTTTCATAACTATAAACCTATCCCTATTAAGTATTTTTGTTGCTTTATCCTACACTGGATGAGCAGCCTGGAGGATAGAAAAGCAGAAAATAGAAAGAGTATGTGTATGTCTCTAGGGAGAAAGGAAAGGAAGGAGGACTGGCAAGTCAAATACAAAATCCAATGAACTTTCATAAGTCTCAGTTAGACAGGAACTCAAGCCCCTGATTAAAAAACACCACAGTGATAAATACTGTCACCCACTGTTTCTACTCAGTGACTTTTAGATAAAACCAAAACATTTAAATATATATTGAAATAATAAAATAGAGGTCTATTAACTGCATTCCATAAGCATTGGGATCCAGTGTGATAATGGAAAAGCTAACCTCTTTTCAGCTGAGCTGACATTCCAATTTTCTGCATCACTACCAATGATAATGTTACACAAACTGTGTTCAAACATTAAATTAATTCCCATTAAATCAATATCCTTAAAGGCCAAGCAGTCCTTTAATAATTACCTGATTAAGATTATGTTAGCATAACATATTAGTTATAGTATATTTATTAATTCCCTTTTCAGTGATAAATCTTGTTTTCCCACCCAGCTCCCTGACACTGTGACAGAAAGGTAAAGAGTGGAATGGGAAGCACATCACTATGGCACATAGCAACTACTCTGAAACCTATCATAACATCAGTGACACTTCTGACACACAGATTTTCTGGATTTGGGTTTCTAATATCCAGCATTAGTGGTCTGACAGCCCAAGTGCTGCAAGAATGAATTTCTGGATCTTGAAGAAGTTATACACAAACCCAGAGTCTCGAAGGCAGTGACTCACATAGGGCACCGGTAGCTTTTGCAACAACTGAACTCCATCCTTCTACAGAGTTTGCAAAATCTGCTAAGTTTTCTAATGAAAAATGCAATGCATTATAGATGAAAAAGTATATAACAAATAATGTGTAATAATTTAGTGCCTAGACACAGAAGTGATTAGTGCTGTAATTTCAGACAGATAGGAAGATAGATAGAGCTTACTGTGCTCCTAAAATTGTAGTTTGAAAGTTGTTAGAAAATGGATTATAAAAGTGCTTTTCAATGTCCTCCTCTGCTGTCAAAATAGAAGAGCAATGACTGTACATAAAGTTTTCACATTTAGGTGCCTAATGTTAGTTACTTGTATCCAAATTTAGGTAAATCTCCTTTAAATTAAAGGCAATGGTGAGTGTTCAGCATCTGTGGAAACCAGGCCACTTGTATCTAGGTGCTGAGATATGGATTTAGACAGGGCAGCCTAGAGGATTCAGGGGGCCCCCGCCGCCAAATTGCCACTGAAGACCCGGCACTTCGGCTGTGGGTCCCGGAGCGGAAGGACCCCCCGCCGTGGGTCATCGGGGCACTTTGTCGGTGGGTCCTGGAGTGGAAGGACCCCCTGCTGCCGAATTGCCCCTGAAGAACCGGAGTGGAAGAAGCTCCGGGGATCCGGGCCCCACAAGAGTTTTCCAGGGCCCCAGAGTGAGTGAAGGACTTCGTTCCAGGAGCCCCGAAAAACTCTCATGGGGGCCCCTGCAGGGCCCGGGGCCTGGGGCAAATTGCCCCCCCCTTTGGGCGGCCCTGGATTTAGACACTTATATTTCAAAATGTATCTTTTGCTGAAAATTTATAATGATAACAATGTATATTATAACCCAGTGGTTCTCAACCTTTCCAGACTACTGTACCCCTTTCAGGAGCCTGATTTGTTTTGTATACCCCCAAGTTTCACCTCACTTAAAAACTATTTGCTTACAAAATCAGACATAAAAATACAAAAAAGTGTCACAGCACGCTATTATTGAAAGATCACTTTCTCATTTTTACCATATCATGATAAAATAAATGGATTGGAATATAAATATTGTACTTATCTTTCAGTGTATAGTATATAGAGCAGCACAAACAAGTCATTGTTTGTATAAAATTGTAGTTTGTACTGACTTTGTTATTTTATGTTGCCTGTTGTAAAACTAGACAAATATCTAGATGGGTTGATGTACCCCCTTGGAAGACCTCTGCGTACCCCCAGGGATACATGTACCCCTGGTTGAGAAACATTGTTATAATCAAAACACCCTCAAGTTCCAATTTTGCTGTTGTCCAGTCTCTCTAAAATGAATCTTGAGACCCATCTCTTGTTTACATTTCAACATAAAATACTGTATTAGCCTAGAGTTAAAGTTGATGAAGTCCATTCTTAAATATCCCATTAACACACTTTTTAAATTAAATTCTTGGATTACCAAACACCATCTAATTGGATTATATAATCATAAATAATTCTGCAATATTGCTCTGCAATTTGGTCAATAGTGTTTTTTTAAAAAAACAAACAAACAAACGTGTCTGAGCATATAATCCTACTGTCGTTCACTACCTTTACACATCTCAGTGCAATAATTTCACATTCAAAACTCCACTATTTGACCCTATGTCTGCAGATGTACAAACACACTGTTTTGAGGTATAGTCTCTATCTGACACCTGGAGAATTTCTGTATTTGTGCTAGTGTCCCCCACAGGGGATCCAATTCTGACCAGAATTAGATCAAAATCAAGCCCATTAATTTGCACTTTACCTCACTGTATGCACATGTAAACACACTGCTGTAACTACCGTAAATTCATGAGATATGCATTTGTTAGTTATTATTTTATAGACTATGACATCCAGTGCTGCAAAAACTCACACATGGCCAGATTTTCAGAAGTGCTGAGTACACACAAACCCTATGGAAGTTAATTGGAGCTACAAATGCTTAACACCTTTGAAAATCCAACCGTAATTAGTCTCTACTGCACAAATACATAACAGAACAAGAAGCCGAGTCATATACAACTGAGATAGTGATACCTTGTCAACAGGCCGTTCCAGGATATTGTATGTACTCTCTTCAGGAATAGTAACAGGAATTGTGAGTTAACTGCAAACGGGTCATATGTACATATATTTAACATTGCTCAATTTAATGTCATTAATGAGATATTAAAGCACTACTGGATCTCTTTGCCTACCTAGAGTGGGAGGGCATTATGAACACTCTGCTGTTAGGAGGGAAGACTCCCTTTTGGCCCAAACTGAGCTAACAGAACACCCAGGCAACTAAACGACAATCCAATAGCAATATTAGGATGGGCAGGAATGAACAAACTGGTGGAGGGGGAAAAAAAAGAACCTGCTTTTTCCACCAAAACTTCACCCTTTCCCCCTTTTCTAATACTGACCAAAGCTTTTCTGAACATTGTGAGATCATTTATCTTTGCTCCTTATTACTTTTCATTTGCATTCATCTCTGTGGGCAGGTCTTCACTACATGGGGGGGTCGATTTAAGATACGCAAATTCAGCTACGCTATTCGCGTAGCTGAATTCTACGTATCGGAGTCGACTTACACCGCTGTGAGGACGGCGGCAAAATCGACCTCCGCAGCTCCCCGCCGATGGTGCTTACTCCCACCTCCGCTGGTGGAGTAAGAGCGTCGATTCGGGGATCGATTGTCGCGTCCCGATGAGACGCGATAATTCGATCCCTGAGAGATCGATTTCTACCTGCCGATTCAAGGCGGGTAGCGTAGACCTAGCCTGTGCTTCCAAATTCTCGGTGGGACTGGAACATGAAATGATGAAATTCGGAAAGAACAGTTACTTGTGCTATTGCCAACCTACTAAGAAACACTAGAAACCTTAAGAGAAACCTGTCTTTAGGATTATTTTCCAATTTCCAGCACCAGACACTGACACCTTAATACTATGGTGGTAGGGGCACCATAAATACCTCATATACAATAGGTCAATCTTGCAGATTCAAGAACTTTAATAAGACTCCAAACTTTGGAGTGCTCATCTGAATTCAACTCTAATCTTGTGGCGTTCACCCCTCACTAATTTAGGAGTTGTTATTAAGTTACAACAGTAAATACATTTTGAAGTTTAGACTGAAATTCTATCTTAAATATGTCCAATAATGTTATTGAAAAGCTCACCCAAATCTAGATGTCCTAAAGTAATGCAATGATTTTTCACAGCACACATAGAAAGTTTTTAGCCTTTTAAGGATTTAGGGTAGACTTGAATATTACTGTAATACAGTTTATTTATTTAATACACTACTACCAGGCCACACATTTAAATGGCCCGATTCTTGGTGTGAATGAGCAATTACTCTGTTGAAATCAGTGGGTCAAAGTCTTCAGAAGTGCAAATCAGCCTTAAAGCTGATTTAACTGGCCAATGGATGTTTACTTCTGTAGAGAAGTGGGGCGGTAGGGGGAGGAGGGGGAGAGAGAGAAGTAGCTATTGCAATAAATTAAACATATGTTGATACTTAAAGAATTCTGCTAGCTGCTATTTCCAGGCATGAAAACCTGATGATCCCACTCAACTACATGGTTCTATTATCATTGCTCATTAGTAGCCTGTGTCTAGAAGCTTTGCTATCTGCCATCTTCGCTGTTACCTTTGCCCTACACAGCTGACAGAGAAAGAGAATCTTGGTTAAGACCAACACATATACATTCATCTCAGTTGGTGAATTACAGGCAGGTTTCATTACTTATTAGCCAAACACCACTTTAATAACTTTAAAAGCACTTAAAGGATGAAGCCCAAATCTGTGATTTCTTCCCTTCCATCTCCAAAGAATTTAAATTTAGCTGCTGCCAACTCCTATGCTGGGATCCTGCTGTAGTGAAGATAATCCTACTTAACTCATAAACTGGGAGACAGAGAGAAAACGGCTCTCAGGGTTCTATGGGGCGAGGGACCCAGTCTCAGCAATCAGCAACAGGCTGGCCAGCACGGTCAAAAGCCTCATCCTGTGTCTTGATCTGCTTCCTTTGTAAAGTGATTTTTGGCTTGTTCCTGTTATATGCATTTTAATATTGGAAGAGGGTCTGGGAATAAAACTCAGCAGCAGACGAAGGAATAATATGTTGTTGGCAGCTTGAAAAACCTCTGAGCCTTTCCTGTTTTTATACTCTTCAGGCAATCTTTCCTGGTACCAAAATACCAGCTGCTATTATGAAGAAAAGCGACGTGGGTGGTTACCAGTGTGGTGCTACTGCCACGGAGGAGGGACTCCCTGCAGAACTGAAAGGAATGGAAATCTACCAAGAGTTCCCATCTAAACTCATGTTCATCTGGCACCTACCATATCCTCTAGTGAAAAGGTTGGATCAATTTGTGGATAAGATTTCTGCCATCCAAACAGAAGGCCAGGATGTTTAATAACTGTGGATGGAGAAGACAGATTGAAAAGCTAACAAAAAAAGCCTTCTAAACCCTGAAATTCCCACGTTTACAGTGTAAATTGCAGTTCAGGAAACTCTAACAGCTGAACAAGTGACTAAGGCCGGTCTGCAAGTTTAACCTCTGCAATTACTGAACATCTTCTAAGCTTTCCCAGGTGTATGTGTAGGTTAGATTGCTTTTTCGTGGAAGAAAATGTCTGTTTCTTGGCCAAGTTATTCCTTTTTGTTTCATCAATTAGATATGTACTATATATGCTCTGCAATCTGGAAAGTAAAGTGAAAGTTAATTACTTGTTCTGATTCAAATGTACCCATCCTGTAAGTCATATATGTTATACAGGTTTATGAGAAATTCTTGAAATTTAAAAACTGCTCTGTAAAAAATAATTAACTTAGATTTTTTTGGGGTGTGGGGAGGGGGAGGGAGATAGATTTCCTCTCTCTTATGGCTGGATTCCCAGGCATTCAATTATACTTTCTCCTTTGCCTCACTAGACCCCAATCGGCATTTGTACTATACCAAGGGAGACATCATCGTCTCACAGTCAGTTAATCCAGATGGGAACTAGTCCCTGGGAAAGGAAGATGTTCTCTGGGGTTTCATAGATTCATTCATCCTTTATCTCCTCACAACAAGTATGTCAGATGCACTGTAGCTAAATATACTGTCCCATTAATACAGTGCCATCACTTGAAAAGCTAGGTAGTAACCCATTAGTTCAGGCTCCTGCTAGGACTGAGTGGTACTTATCTTCAATATGAGGGTAACTTCAAGCAAATCCACTAGCATTTTAATGCTAGTGATTTTTAAATGACTAACTAACACAACTCTGGACATACTGTAAATATTCTGACTATGACCTAGGACTAGATTTTCAAGCAGAGGTGACAAAATGTACTTGTGAAATATTTGCAAATACATAAATGTATCAAACATTCTGCACGTGTTTGATAAATGCAACACAGCCACCAATTTATTTGAAATTTGGCCAGTAATTTATAAAGTGTTAACAGGTTTGGACCACACTGAGGGGCATCTGGAAAAACACTGGTTGACAGAATCATGAGGTTATAATGACACTTTTAAAGTGACAGCTCTACTGCATATACACAAGTATCAGGGGGTAGCCGTGTTAGTCTGTATCTACAAAAACAACAAGGAGTCTGGTGACACCTTAAAGACTAACAGATTTATTTGGGCATAAGCTTTCGTGAGATGCATCCGAAGAAGTGAGGTTTTTACTCACGAAAGCTTATGCCCAAATAAATCTGTTAGTCTTTAAGGTGCCACCAGACTCCTTGTTGTTTTTGCATATACACACATATACATGGACGCATTTATAGGTTTAATAACAACAACAGAAAAATAAATTACTAGATTAACTATTAGTGGAATGAAGACAACTGAGATAATGACATGGATCTCCAAGAGATAGAGTAGCTTGATGACAATACCCAATATATCTTAATTCCACCTTCAAAGCATCAGGAAAGAAGGGAGATTGGTTTACATGCCAATATGCCATGAGAATTTTATTTTGTGAGTATTTTGACTGCACAACTTCGGTGCCAGTAAGTTTATTCCTCTTATGCTCTTAGCCTACAGATGAGTCAGTTATTACAGAAGAATTTCAATCTATGCTGAAGACCTGGCGTAAATTTGAACAGCCATAACAATAATAATTAACAACACATAGCACTTCAATAGTGCTACTTTTGTTCAAAACAGTTTTACTGACAGAGTTTTGCTCTGAATGTTGAATCGATAGAGATTGGTGTACAGTTAATTAAGAGAAAATATCAATAGAAAAGAACGTCACAGGTAATGGTTTCCTGCTACTAGGGATATGCCAGGAGGAAGATAAGTATGACAGAGTAAATTATTAAGCAACAGTACACGTCAGGCAGTGCATTTGTAGAAGATTATAGCACACCTTGGATGTTAATCAAAGAGACACGACTGAAGGCTTTGTGGCTTTAACCCTCCAAGAAGTGCTATAATCGCATAGAAGTGCCAGTGCTTGGAGTCTTATTGATCTTATAAAATGGAACTTAAATAGGGAAAACAGTAAGATTTGCTCATTTAGAGGGCATTAGGAACATAATTGATCATTACTGACATCCCGGACAGCAAGTCAGAAAGCTCCAATTGTGACTAGAGTTCTAATCTAATCAGAACTAAAAGCCATAAACACGGCAAATCTGTGAAGCTTCCAAATCATTTATTTCATAACACTGTTATAAGCAGTAGCATTAAGACCTTTTTTTGGATATTTTTATCACGTCATGGCTACAGGGTGAGCTGTGCATCTCGAGTGCACCTCTCAGCAAAAATAGGGGTAGAAGGGATAACAAAGGTGAAGGCAGCAGAAATAGGGAGCACCAATGGAAGTCCAGAGTACCGGCATGGAAGGGAAAATGGGAGGAGTGGGGAGACAGAGAAAGAAAATGTGGGGAGAGAAGGCAGAGACAAGGGGTCTTGTAGTAGAGAGGCAAGGGTTAGGGCCCTGCTTTTATGTCATGTCCCCTGAGCTCTGTAACTCCTGAATTATGCTGCAAGTAGGTTTCCAGTGCTACAGAGGAAATTGTGAACACACACACAAAACAACCCACATCAGCAACTAAAAACGCTCGTTTTTACTGACTTAAACATTAAGCCAATAAAATATTTCCATTCATATAAGGTTTTGTAATAGATTATGTGAGTCTTCTGCCACTTGGTAGTTTCCCTTGAATATGAGCAAGTCAAAAAGAATAAATTCAAAAAGTTCACCGTAAATTTGAAATTCTCCACAATCTGAATCTATTCATTTCCTCAATTTTTAGTCAGGCCACACTGTGTAAGGCAAATCCCTACGTAATAAAGTGCTTACAGAGAGAAGGGTGATGTTACAAATTGTCATGCCTGGCTGAACTGCACAAAGCTATGAACCGATCAGCATTTATTTTTAGTGTGACTCAACCCATGCCACTAGTTGGCCAACAGCATTAAATTATTTTTCCCTTTGACACATCACATTATACTGTGGTGAGGTAATGAGTTTTATTAGAGATCAAGTACAATGGATATATGTAGTAGTAAGGTAAGGTATTTTAATACACTGGACGCGGATTTGCTGTTCAATAACTGGAAACATACAAATGGACTGCATCAGTGTTGAGTGAATGGTTCAGGTTTAAAACCAAACTAACTCACCAATGAAGCCTCTCATGCATAGATGAGTTGGAAAGATTTTGACTCAATTTATATTGTTTTTGCTTTAATCTTTGTGGCTCTTTCTGTCAGGGGTTCAGGAGAAATGAGCAAGAGACAAAACCCATATAGCAGCCTCATAATCCACATAGTAGGAGTGTTCTGCCTCTTGATGTACTTTACCGTACACCTCTCTATTCCTGGTAGAATAGGTGCATTGTCCATTCACTCCTGGAACCATTTAGTTTCCACTTATGGTTTCTTTCAACAAACAGGCCACAGCATAACATGTTTCATAAGTCCAGAGGCCTACTAACAAGCTGTTTAACCTCATTAGCCCCCAAAAGATGGCGGTGTTAGAACACCACACTCCAGGGAATGTGTTAAACCACATTCCTATTCTGTTAAACCACATTTCTATTCTGGAAAAAGACTGTAAAAATGGCATTGTAGGTTTGATAGAAGGGATACACACCATCTATTGAAAAACAGGTTCCATCCAAAAGGTGCAGTTCATGCCTGGGCTGTGGGCAGCACATTACTTGGGAAAAACTTAAAGGCCAATGTTAAGAGCTGAGCTTGAGCGGCTAAGGTGGAAGAGGGGATCTTGTGTCTCAATGAGTCCAGTCAAATTTGCTCAGTAAACAAGAGTTGTTTTTCTTAACTGACAACTCTGCAAATTCCAGGTGGGATCTGAAAGTCAAACTGGGTTCTTTCTGTGTCATGTGTTATCTCGTGCACCATGACCAGCAAAAAGCGTTCTGAATGCTAAATTATGCCTTCGGTTACACTTGTGTAACTCATTAAAAGTGAACAGAGTTGCACATTTTGCTACACTGTCTGCCTTTCAGGAAACACTTAAAAAACCTAAACTTTTGTCACTAAAGATTAAATTAATTCACAGTCACAGTTCAACCATCAGACTTATCCATTTGACTCTAGTGTAGGGTAATAATATGTTTATTTTCACCTGTGTTTTTGAGCTTGCGAAAGTGCAAAAGTTAAAAATGACAAATGGGATTTGAAAAGCACATCAGCAAGCTAAACTTAACATAAAATACAAATTATCACAACAGATCATAGCTATTGTATGAACGGCACAGGTTTTAGTTAGTTTAGAATTAACTGGTGAAAGTAGTTCCTTCTGTTCTTAACTAAATAGAATACACAGTTTGTTAAAGCGTAACATATATTTTATTCGAAAGGCCTGTTTTTCCTTTAAACCTGTGGTTAAGCCTGGAATCAGCCACTGTGCTCAAGTATCTTTGTTTACTTAAAACATGAAAAAAGAAGCCAGGACATGTTTGGTTGGCCTAAGCAAAAAATACAGTGCTTCCAAAGCTCTAGCAGTCTTAGGATCATGCAGCTTTGTTTCTTTCAGTGCAGGACATAAAAATATTTGTGTCTGTAGGTTTTGAGAATAGAAATGAGCACCTTGTCATGTTTTAAATCAGCAGCCAAAGGACTTCTTAAGTGAACATGACAGCATTTAAAACGTCCTATGCTACCTTGATTAAGATGTGTCAATCACAATTAACAGCGACAGATTTGCTATTCTAAAACAAATAAATCCTGCAATAAAACTTCTTTGCTGCATGAAAAGCGGATGACGAGTGACTGCAGAAGGCAAACCTACCACTATAGCCAGTTAATCTGTCAATAGAAATTACTTTCATTATTTCCTGTATTCACTAGGGTTGGTAAACAATAGAACTTCAGCTAATACAGTTTTTGTTGCATACAAATTGAATGTGAAATACTGGATGACATTATAAATGAATCTCTTTTTGCTATTGCACTGGAATCCTGAGGCCCTCTGAGTCTTCATGATTAAATCAGTCTGTAAACTTCATATATTTTTCTATCAACCCTATTAAATTCATGTCTTTTTCTCATCTACCAAATTAAGGGGTGTCCTTCCACCTGCTATTTGAAGGAGACTTGTCTTCCTTGACTCTACACACGCAACAAAAACAAAAGGAACATTCACACTTCTCACAGAGGATTGTGAGAAGTGTGTGCTGAAAATCCACATGGTGGGGTAAGCTCTCTCTTTTCAAGTAAAAGCCTCTTTCAGCTTTCCAAGCTTGTGGGCTTCCTCTGCATGTTTCCCACAGTAGTTTTTGTGCTATCAGCCATCATGTCCCTCCTGTGGCTTTTATTCGTACCGAGTAACTCCTCACACTCCTCATCCTATCAGCAAAAGCCATGCTTGTGAATCTCCTGAGGAAATGTCCTTCCTTTACTCTTTCCAACAACTCTGCCCATCTGCCATCTGGACTATTTTGTTTCCGTCTCGTTCATTTGTGGCTCTCACACTCCATTCTAAATGCTCCCTTCCAGTGCTCATTCTTTCCCCCTCCTGCCCTTTTATATTGGTTTAATTTGGCTCACGAGAGTGGCTGGGAATTTTTTCTGTGTCTGCTTACTGAGCACCAAACAGAGTTTCATGGCCTCAAAAAGAGCTATGACCCTAAAACAAGTCAATACATTGAGGAGCAGAGACTTATGTGGAAGGGCTAAAGTGGACCATTCAGATAATTCATGAACTTGAAGTGGATAATTAAACAAACTTGGCTCTTTGAAATGTTTAATATGCAGCTTTAGGGGATGACAGGGAATTAAGGATCTTAGGGTGGTAGGGTCAATACCAAGCAATAATCCCATGGATACACACCATCCATTGAAAAATGGGTTCCATCTGAAAGGTGCAATTGATGCCTGGGCTGTGGGCAGCATGTTATTTGGGGAAAACTTCAGTGCCAATGTCAAGAGCTGAGCTTGGGTGGTTAAAGTGACAGAGGGGATCTTGGGGTAGCCGTGTTAGTCTGTATCTACAAAAACAACAAAGAGTCTGGTGGCACCTTAAAGACTAACAGATTTATTTGGGCATAAGCTTTCGTGAGTAAAAACCTCACTTCTTCGGATGCATAGGGGATCTTGTGTCTCAGTGAGTCCCTATCAAATTTGCTCAGTAAACAGAAGTGATTTTTCTTAACTGTCAACTCTGCAAACTCAAGCTGGGATCTGAAAGTCAAACTGGGTTCTTTCTGTATCATGGGGTATCTCATGCACCATGACCATCTGGACAACTACCAAAGGGGAGAATAATGTAATTTCTAAAATATTCCATTTCATAATATCAAAGTCAATGGAAGGCACTTTATATAGAGAATTTCATCCAGGTTCAAGCTTACGTCCACGAGCTGTGTGGGAGTTTTGAGACTGCAGCAGTGATGGTTGTTTATACAGCAGACGCTCCATGGATTAGCAGACGTGCATCTATTGTGCCTGTACTGACCCATGAAAGACTGCACGTACAAATGCTAAAGGCTATTGTTCCACTTGTCCAACTATTTTTAGTTTTCTGAGTCTTCTACCTTCCTTTCCAGAGCCAGTATTTGATTTGGTTTTCTGATTCTGGTTTGTAGTAGTGTTAATATTCTGACATAGAAATTAGAGGTTAAGACATAGTGGCACAAAGTTTATCTACTAAGTCTGGGTCAGCAATCTGCGATCCTTCAGGGATATCTGACTAAACTTCTGCCCAAGGGGCACGGGTTTGAAGAAACAGAGTATAAATGGCACTGAGGAGTAACCTTAGTCAATCAGAATGCTAGAGGAGACAGAGAAAGTATCCAATAAGATTAAAAACGCCTAGGTGAGACTAAAAAAAAGACATAGAAATATTGAGATGAGTCAACAGTAGACATAGTAATAAGACCCTATTGCACAGGTGAAGATTCTAAATTTAGATCCAAAGCTACTTTCAAAGATTTTCTGTCTGATTTGGCATCAGAACCTATTATGAACATTATTTATGAGTAACCTGCTAGTAAAATATTAGAATTACTCTACTCAGAGTTGTGGTGACAGACATTGCCTTTTATGGAATTAGACAAATACAAAGTAAAACAGGTTAGCGTGTAACGATTCTGAGCTTTTCATCACACATACAGAAGGCTGCTGCATGTCAAAGGCTTAGACTTCATGGATGCTTTTAAGCCACCCAGGGATAGAGGAGTCATAAGAATCCATGGTAGCTGGAATAGCATGTATACTTTCCTCTGTGCTAAAGATGAATTTTGCTTCTTACCTTGCTGCACAAAGGATCCATAAACGAACCACATGGAGTTGTACAGTGTTGTAGAAGTCATTGATCCCATCTGCAGGCGTGGTGGGTTGAGCCAGTTCAAAAGGTAGACCAGAAGTCCTACCAGAAGCACAGTGCCAGCTATGCAGGCCCACAGGGAGAGGTCAAATGGTGCCAAACAGGCAAACATGTCCACGGTCTTCTCAGCCTTTCGAAGCAGCACACCCACTGAGTAGTCCATGTAACGGGTTGTGAAATCGACCACATTTTCTCGATCAGGGGTAATGGTTAAAGCAGAAATCCCTATGTCGGCTCTCTAAGAAAGAGAAAAGAGAATTCACTAACATGAGCAACAGAAAAAAAATCTTGGCTCTAACTTGCTTTATAGCACCTAAACTTTTCATGGAAAAACTGATGCCAAGGCCAATGTCTTAAGTATGCTGTAAGTAAGTATGAAAATGCTCCTAAGGAGATGAACAGAATAGCTGCATGTGAATCTTACATTTCTTTGACCAAATCTTGGCTGGCTAGACTCAGGTACATTAGTTTCCCAGCATTATTAGTGTCCAAAAAAATCAAGAAAAATATTTCAAATACAAATAATAGCTGGAGAAAATTTCTTTTGGTCATTTTTCTTGGCATGGCTTATCAGGGACATCATTGTCATAGAGACAACAGGTAGACCTTGTGTATAGTATTCCTATTCAGAAGAAATTAGTTTCTTGATAGAAGCCACATGATACCTAGAATTCTGATGACCCAAGGATTATGACAAAGGGCCACTGCATGTCATTACATTTCATTTGTCCTGGGTTTTCTGGCTGCCTATTAACTGTAGAATAATCAATATCCTATGTGGTACCTTCAATATTGGAGTTTTTATAGCACTTAAAACTGAGCTACTGTACCATATGGTTACCTGTCCTTCAGGTGTCATAGAATGGCTTGGTTTCACAGACATCTATATAATTTAAAACAATCCATTTAAGAGCTGAAGGGGATTAAAAAATTCCTTGATCTTATCATCCCAATTCTCAGCTTGTCTCTGAAACATTAGGTCCCTAAAGACAACAGTCACAACTACAGCAGGTGCTATTTTACTTACTTTTCACACATGCAATTATAAGTGCAGTGAAAATAGAAGAGGTACTTCAAGCAGAAACATTAACACTGTTTTTAAAAGAAATTCAAATATTGAATAAAAAGACTGTAAACTCTAGATTTTTTTTCCATATGGAAAGGAACATTTAACATACTTAAAGTTGTTACTGGTTTGAGGTAATTAGCTTCTACTGTCATTAAAGCTGTATGAGGTCCTTTCTAGGAAATGAAAAAAGTATGAATACTGGAAAGGATCAGCAAATCTATTAATTTATTGACTCTCTTGAGTTTCTTTCATCTATGTCCAAACAAGGCCAGAATTACTGCTACCCAAATATTGAGATGTATGTGATATCTTAAGTGGCATAGCATGGGAATGAAACTGTGATAAATAAAAAGTAGGCAAGGATTAGGATCCAGTTTGAAAATCCCAACTTCGTTTTGACATTTTCTGGCAATATTTTCCGCTACACATAGTACAGCCACACTATTAATCACAATAAGCTTTAGACAGGGCTTGATGTACTTAGTACAAAAGTTAATATTGATGTCTTAACTTAAACTTCAATAATCTTCTACAGTTGTGTGAGTGGGAGGGTGTGTGGAAGGGGTAGTGTTGAGATGAGTTGGGCAAAAAAGTATTTTCAAATATTCATTTGCATAAAAGCCGTGGGCCAAAGCTTCAGCAGGTCTAAACCAAGATAGCTCTACTGACTTAAATGGAACTGCATTGACTTACACCAGTAGAGAATTTGGCCTCATGAATTCACTTTTGATTGTATTCATATCCCTTTCTGTTAGTTTTCAGTGAATGATCGTTTGATGTTTTTTGATTCACAGGCAGCAAAAGTCTCAGGAATATTTGTGCAGATTCATCAGAGTGAAGGTTTGCACAAGACTCGGTCACATACTTGAAAGTCACTTTGATTTCCTTCTGCCTCTTTATAAAAGTATTCAATCACTCAGGTGAAGAGCTTAAAGAAAACCATATGACTCTGATGACCTAGCATACCCCAGAATAATCAGAGCTGAGAACACTTTACAAATGACCCACTCTGAAATGTTTTCCACATAAAGTGTACATCAATTTTGAATAATGAACAACTTATAAAAGTCAAAGTCAGTTCACGAATAATTAATTAACAGAGACAAGGCTAAATGCAATTTTTTTGTATGTTTGATTCAAGTCTGGTGTTGAGTAAGATTTCGTGGTTATAGAGCGACCCTAGCAGTCTCGAGTTGTTCTAATCTCTAGTCTGAGCTGTTGCCGGTTAATTTTAGGTCAGTTATTTAACCAACTGTAATTGTTATTAAAATATTTCCCTACCTCACAAGAGTACAGTGAGGTATAATTAATTTAACGTTTTTAAATGATTTGATATCCTTGGATGAAAAACAATATAGTTTGGAGAGTGCGAAGGATTCTTTTAAAAAAACAGGAGATTACTGCAATATTGACTAACTGCAATCATGATTAAAGCTTTTTTAAATAAACAGGTTTTCACAAGAGATGTGTTGAAGTGTGTTGTATGGAAGAGCACAGTATCATGTCATTTGTGGAGATGTTGCTTATATTTTACCTCCTTGGAATGAATTGTTCCAAATTTCCTCTGCATTACTACTCCAGTACTCCAGTTGCTCCAATACTTCTGTTAGTCTTAAAGGTGCCACAGGACCCTCTGTTGCTTTTTACAGATTCAGACTAACATGGTTACCCCTCTGATACTCCAGTACAGTTATCAGCGAGCTATGACAGAGGATCGCCGTTGTTCTAATGGAAGTATTCCATTTCCTTTGTGATATTACAGAAGTCATTGCAATACAGTTATGTCTACTGATAAGGCAGTGGTAGTAAAGTGGTAAAAGGAATGGTGAAAGATAAATCCTGTCTTTTCAGTGCTATTGTGTTCAGCGCTGGCTTCAGCTTTTTTGCCGCCCCAAGCGGCAAAGAAGAAAAAAAAAAAAAAGATAAAGTTGCGATCGGTGGCAGCTCAACGGCGCCGCTTCATTCTTCGGCGGGAATTCGGCGGCTGGTCCGTCCCTCCGAGAGGGCCCGAGGGACCCGCCGCCAAATTCCTGCCAAAGACCCGGATGTGCCGCCCCTTTTCATGGGCCGCCCCAAGCACCTGCTTCCTGCGCTGGTGTCGGCCCTGATTGTGTTTAGGTTTCTTTTTAAGAAGGAATATTACTACCCACATACTTATTTTATTTACTGAATTTTAACCAGTGTATTCCCAGAGAACAATTTCTTTACCACTGATGCCAAAGTCGGTTAGTAATAATACTGGCTAGTACCACTGTAGTGAAAAGTGCTACTAACAAGTACCAGCCTGGTTGCCACTGTACTGCATTTGCTTCATATTAAGTGAGAGAGATCTTTTATGAATAGAGATGTATTATATGAACTGCAGGAAAACTGTGAAAATGATTTTTGTAGTGTATTTGTAACAATATAATATCTCACTGGGTGATGATTAAGGCTCCACGTCTGTCACGGAGGTCGCGGAAATCATGGATTCTGTGACTTCTACAGGGGCTAGTGTGGCTGACCCCAGGGTTGCCCAAGCAGCTGGCTCTGGGGCCAGCTGCTCAGGTAGCCTTGGGGACAGCCACACCAGCCACTGCTGGAGTGAAACGGCAGCCAGCCTCTCGGGCGACTCCACACTGGCTGCTGCTTGAGTGACCCTGGGGCCAGCTGCACAGGCCGCTGCCCAGCGGTCCCGGGGCGGCATATGGCAGCTGGTGCCACTGGCCCTGCCCTCCACCCCAGCAGCAACCCCTAGTCCTCCCCCCGGAGCAGCGGCCCCACCAAGAGTAGTCCCTCCCATAATTAGTGTTCAATGGGTCATGTTTTGATACCCCCGGGTTTACTGTTGAGTGAGGTCTCATTTTGTTGTGTGTATTAACCATGTAAACATATGAATAATCTATAATCATCACTAAGGCTACAATTTAGTCATGGGTAATTTTAGTAAAAGTCATGGACAGGTCATGGGCAATAAACAAATTCACACCATGACTTTTACTAAAAATAACCATGAGTAAATCGTAGCCTTAGTGATGATTATAGATTATTCATATGTTTACATGGTTAATACACACAACAAAATGAGACCTCACTCAACAGTTAACCAAGGGGTATCAAAACATGACTCATTGAACACATTGGGTTAAATCTGGGCTTCACTGAAGTCACCAGGAGTTTTGCTATTGACTTCTATGGGACCATGATTTTCCTGAAAGTACCTATTCAGCACTCCTTTCTCAGGCAAAGTTCCCACTGCTTGCCAAATAAGTGGTGAATTGGACACATATGGGCTGATTTTTGAAGGTGCTAAGCACCTACAGCTCTCACTGACTGAGCTGTGGGCACCAGGTTCTCTGTAAATCAAACCTATAGTAACTACCAGATTTCACCTAATAGTTGATCCATCAAAGGTGAGTGTTCTTAATTATGTACAGATTATGTCAAATTACACAAAAACTGGCAAGTGGAAAAATGAAATGTTTATCATTATCATGTCAAAATAAATCAGAGAGACATTAGCTTTCAGAAGTCAAGGTTCGCTAAGTGCTTCAGAGAAAGAAAGGCAAATGCATGCAATTATGTCAATATTTAGACGTAAAATTGCCAGTCTAAATTATAAACATGTAACATTCCAAATATACTGCTGTGTTCCTTGAGCTGCATGAAATGTTCTTCAATTGACTGTATTGCACAATCTAGCACCTGGTTAAAGAATTCAACTTTGAATTGTTGTTTGGGTCTCTTATGGGATTATCCCGTGCCTCGTAATCAAAATGTCTTCTTCGGTGACTCTTGTATTCTTGAATGGGTGGGAAAATAGCTTCAGTGTGAAGTTCCTCTGCCAACTTCTGTGCACTCTTCAGAACGTTTTGAAATCCCTCATCTGACCGATAAGACTGTAGGTATGACTTTGCTTTGTCCAGTTGTTCCATTGCTCCAGATATATCAAGGTCAACACCTTGGAGTCTCTTCCTTACAACATTTATTTCAAACAGTCTGTCATGCCACAACACTAAGCCACACAGAAATTTGAAGTTACGTATGTTTCTGGTGATTCCATTTCCCTCTGCCACTGTTCTCCCACGAACAGTTCCTGTCATAGCATTATCCTCCATAATGGCAATTATGCCATCATCTATCTTCCCAATTTGGTGTTTGATAGGCTTTATCGCCTCAACTCGACTTTCCCATCGTGTGGCACTCAGTGCTTTCAGTGTCAGAGAGGATGTTCCTAGATGTTGCTTCAAAATTTGCCATCGATGAGCTGGTGCAGAGAAAAATACATAGATGCTTTGAATTACATTAAAAAATTCAGCAGCCTCACTAGAAGCTGATGCTGCATCACTGACCAGCAAGTTCAATGAATGAGAACTGCATAGGACCAAAAAAGCTTGAGGGTTTAACTCTCGGATCTGTGTCTGCACTCCTCTGTTCTTTCCTCTCATGTTGGCATCATTATCATAGCCCTGACCTCTCATGTCAGCTCTCGCAATTCCCATATCTTCCAGCTTTTTAAGAAGCACATTTGTCATACCAGCTCCTGTAGTATCATCAAGGTCAATAAATTCTAGAAAATGCTCTCTCACAGTCACCATTGCAGGGACATTTTCACTAGGTTCTGTTGTTGTTACAAAATGCACGATTAAAGTCATTTATTCGGTATGGCTGATGTCAGGTGTGCAGTCCAGAACAACAGAGTAATATCTTGCCGACTTCAGATCTGCCACAATCTTCTGTTTGACTTTTGTTGCCAGTAACTATATGATCTCATTTTGAATTGTTTTTCCAAGGTAGTGGTGTGTACATTTCTTGGGTGGTGACTCTTCTTAGATGCTCCTGGAGTACAGCATCAAACTCAGCCATCAGCACCACAGTTTTAAGGAAGTTTCCATTGTTTGGCACGTACAGCTGATCTGAAGTGCCACACAGTGCTAGGTTTTGGGTAGCAAGCATTCTCACAATGGCAATGAACCTTTTCAGAACATTTTGCCAGTAAAGAGACTCTGATGCAATCTTCTCTTGATGCTGATCATCTATGGTGGCCGTTAACCTTAGTCTCATCTCAAGCTCTTTCCACCTATGGAATGCTCTCTGGTGATTTGCTGCCTTCTCATGGCATGCCAGATTTCTAGCCAGATTCTTCCAGTTCTTTGTTCCTGTAGAACCCAATGTGGCTGGAACATTAGACTGGAAGAGTTTGGAACAAAAACAGTATGCACCATTCTGGGTTTTTGAGTACATAAGCCATGGCTTCTGCACTTTGTCACCATTGAGGCTTTTACGCCAATAATGTGTTGGATAAAAACTTCTATTTTCATTGTCTTTGGGGAACATGAAGTTTTTCACTTGCTGTGGCCCAGCTACAGTGGCTCTCAACAGTCAATTGAAGGGGGCAAATAAGCAGGCTGGTAGCAGGGCCTGAGTGAGGGAAGATATCAGCGTCTTAAGGGCCTAACTGGCTCCTACTACTTCAATTGATTGTCTGTTCTCCTCAAGTGGGTTCAGGGAAGCAGCAGGAAACAGGAAGCTCCCTGAGAAGCTGGTGTTAATCAGTCCAGGCTCCTGAGGGTGCTAGAGAGGTACATAAGAGCCTCCTCCTCCTCTCTCTCTCTCTCTCTCTGCAGCTCCCGCTGCTTTCTGTTATTCCCTTTCACCTTTTCTCCTGCCTGCCTGTTGTGTCTCTTGTGCCCTCCTTCCTCCAGCACAGCACTCCACCATCTCTGTGCATCTAGAGCAGAGAGAATACATATGCACCAGCAGCAGACACAATTTTCTACACTCTGGGTCCTAGTGGCACCCCCGCACAGTCTGGCACCTGAGGCAGACGCCTCAGTTTGCCTCATGGTAAGACCAGCCCTGGTCTGGCCCCCACTCTGCCACCATATGCTGCTCCAGTGGTATACATGGGAATATAAAGGGGACACTACATCTGGAGAAGAATTCCCCCAGGGGAGGATAACCATGAGGTTGATGTAAGCAACCTTATGCATGGTTGATAGTGGATCCGGGGGTGTGCACATAGCACTTTGTGCCAAAGCAAAGAAGCACATAGGCAGTCCAGGTAAGGCTGCCATAAATTAAAGCAGTCCCCAAAACTTCTCTTACTTATGCTGGGGGCTGCACAAGCCCCTGATAAAGGCATAAAGCTACCTTGCCCTCACTTTCTTTTTCCCCACAGGGCTGTACCTTCTATTTTGTGTCTCTGATTTCACACCTCTGGAGTCCACAGACTGAAAAGTGAAGAGAGTCAGGTAGCAACGGGACATGGGTTACAGTGAACTCACGACAAAGAAAAGTACATAAGTCATCATCATAGAATTTTATGACTGGAAGGACCTCGAGAGGTCATCTAGTCCAGTCCCCTGCACTCAAATACGCGAAGCAAAATTTTAACCTCCCTGGGAATACGGGAGGAGGTGTGCCTGCCTGTCTTCAAGGAAATGCTATGTAGATGCAGCACATGAAGCTTTGCTCTATTTAACACAGGAGCTATGCACTTACTATAGCAACTGTCATCTCATATGGTGCACCTGCTGCAGTGGCACCGCTAAGACATGACATGCCTTCTCTGAGAGATACACACAACAATGCGTCATGTGAGTGCTGCTGTTTTCCACAACACTTGTGAAGAGAGAGATTTAATTTTTGCACATGCACAGTGTGACCAACTCCATCTTGGCTCAAGTGGCAATGTGTAAAGGGCAACCCATGGGTTTCTGAATGGCCTCCACATTGTGTTGACTAAATTAGCATGTCAGATTTGAATGGGAAAAAATCAGTCAATGTCCTATAAGAATTTTTAAAAATAGCTTCAACTTTTAATCTAAAGTGTTCCCCCCCCGCCAAAGGTTGCCAATCAAAGAGGTTTTTGGAGCTCTGGAAACAAAGCTCAATTCACTGTAAATAAGGAGAAAGCAGGCTTCCAGGAACAGCTTGCACGCAGTGAGAGATAGATCTATGCTGGCTGCTTGCCCAGCTATTCAATAGTCCCTTAAGTGAGGCAGGGAAAGGGAAAGAGAGAGAAGGCACAGTGAACCTCTGCTGCTAACAATATAATGGGCTAAAGATCACGTCCTACCTCAATATAGGTCATGGGCTTTGGGCTGCGGTAGTAAGGGAAAAATTAAAAAAGAGAAGTCTGGACACAGTTGTGTGTCAGTGAGAGCCAAGCTCCCATCATAACTTTTCAGCATAAGAGAGAGATTACATTCATTCAGAGTCACAGACTGTGCACTTTTAGCACCCAAATAAAACAACACACCTTCAATGACATGTCATTTGCTTATCAATGTAAATGTCTGATCTCAGAATGATTTTGAGATTCTCCAAGCATCTTGTTATTGGGAAGGAAAGAATACTGTATATGTAATATTAGTGAACCATCTGATTTCAGTATTTAGGATTTCTGGGTTAGGAGACAGTCATGTGACATTGATTAAATGTATTTCAATCCTGCCTCAGCCCCAAAGTCACTGAGAATGTGGACTCTTGTTTGGGTTATGCACTGTTTCTCAAATGACAAATTGATGATGGTATGTTGGCCATTGCACAGAGCAGCAGATTATTTATCATAATAATTAGAGAACAGAGAAATGATTAGAAAGCAAGAATCCACCTGATTCTATGCCCAAAACCTAAGACAAAAATCAATTTTCTTAAATTGGAAAATGCTAGGTTAACTTTTAAAAATGATCACAGCACACCTCTACGCTTCCTAGTTTCATCTGGATTTGCAAGAGATACGACTAAAACAAAGGCAGTTTATTTTACAAAAGTAAGATGTACAAACAAATACTCTAAGTGCCAAAGAACTTTTTCTCACAAGATTTGCTTCCTCAATCCAAGGCCAAAGAAGTCCTGACAATCATTAACTATCCACCCAAACTTTTCAATGTCTTATCTGAAGCTAACTTTTAAAATTCTTGAGGATAACAATATCACAGAGGCTGTATATATAGTACATACCTATTAAAATAACTAGTCCATTTCCTAGTGGTGTTCTAGTGCATTTTCCAGTCTTTTACAAATAATAGGGCTGCCTCCATTTCTCATGGGTGGTTATTTTACATCCTAATAGACCTCGTGTTATTCAGCAATGCAGAAAAGGTTGACACCATCACTATTACAGATATTTGATTATTACTGTATTCATTTATAACCTACCACCTGGGACCATCCATTTTCCATTTCAAGTGCTCTTTAATTCCCACCTCCCTTCTTAGTTCGCATGCTATATCATTTTACCATTTACCAGATATTCAATGGGGTTTTTTTTTAGTGCATTTTACCGCGAGACTTATTATTCAACACTTATCTGCATTTGCCATCTATTAGCCCAAGTACTTAATGATCTAGGTACTTCATCTGATTGCATTGCTCCTTACTATTTGCTGTGACTGCTAATTAAATATCACTTGCAGACATGGAAAATGGCTTCCACAATCAGCCACTAGGTCATTTACATTTGTCATTCCTTTTTACAGCAACTATTATTTATATTACACCAGTGCCCCTAATGTACTAATGGGTGGTACAGATGCATCTGCAGATAAAGTCCTTGCCCTCTAGAATTTGCATTCTAAAAAGTTAAATCAAACATATGAAGAAAGAGAGCACCATGCAAACAACTATTTCCATGTGACAATGGTAAAGAATCACAGTAAGAGTTGTTTTCTTCTTACACTGAAAAAGGAATGTTATCAGGATAATGGTAACAGAGGGTCCTGTGGCACCTTTGAGACTAACAGAAGTACTGGGAGCATAAGCTTTCGTGGGTAAGAACCTCACTTCTTCAGATGCAAGTCAGTGAGGTTCTTACCCACGAAAGCTTATGCTCCCAGTACTTCTGTTAGTCTCAAAGGTGCCACAGGACCCTCTGTTACCATTATCCTGATAACATTCCTTTTTCAGTGTAAGAAGAAAACAACTCTTACTGTGATTCTTTACCATTGTCACATGGAAATAGTTGTTTGCATGGTGCTCTCTTTCTTCATATGTTTGATTTAACTTTTTAGAATGCAAATTCTAGAGGGCAAGGACTTTATCTGCAGATGCATCTGTACCACCCANCCCCGATATAACGCGACTCGATATAGCACAAATTTGGATATTACGCGGAAAAGCAGCGCTCCGGGGGGCGGGGCTGCATGCTCCGGCAGATCAAAGCAAGTTCGATATAACGCGGTTTCACCTATAACGCGGTAAGATTTTTTTGGCTCCCGAGGACAGCATTATATCGGGGTAGAGGTGTATATGCTCCAACAATAAGGCAGCTCCCTTCTCCATTGAAATGAGAAGTCTGCTATCTCCTTACTTGAAATGGTGTTAGGATAGAAGGATATTTACTGGTATGAGATCTGGAACATGCCTGTGTAAGAGATTTGTGGTCCAAGGAGGTACTCAAGCTGGGCCTTCATCATGTAAAATATCAGAGGGGTAGCCGTGTTAGTCTGAATCTGTAAAAAGTAACAGGGGGTCCTGTGGCACCTTTGAGACTAACAGAAGTACTGGGAGCATAAGCTTTCATGGGTAAGAACCTCACTGACTTGCATCTGAAGAAGTGAGGTTCTTACCCACGAAAGCTTATGCTCCCAGTACTTCTGTTAGTCTCAAAGGTGCCACAGGACCCTCTGTTGCTTTTTACAGATTCAGACTAACACGGCTACCCCTCTGATACAGGATAATGGTATTATCTATAAAGCTAAGTGTGTGTAAAAGTCTCTCCCTCTATGCTTCATTGTACCACTTATGCCTAGAACCTTCCCAAGGCACCCTCCTCCCAGGCTTCCAGATAGTTTTAAGGAAACTATACACATATCTTCAAAAATTCCCCCGCCTCCCACACTCTTCCTTCTTTCCTGCTACCCTTTCATCATTGTTCAATCCCTTGGCCCAAATGTTCAGATATTGGCCCTTAAATTGGACGTGCAAAAATGTTGTGTACTCACTGGATGAGGCTGCTCCTGTTACATTACTTTAGGTACATCACATGGTTAAATGTGTCCTGAATTTGGGATGTGCACTATAAGTATTTCTGCATTTACTAATGGACTGGTAGATGGCCTGTGTGGACTCCTGATATCATTAGTATTCCTGCTTTTATACATACGCTAAACATACACACAATCAGTTGAAAACCTGCTACTGTATTTACAGTTAATCTATGTAACCACATATCCCTATCATTAACCTCATTCTCCCCTACTTAATATCCCCTCCAACTGTTTGTTCTTTTATTTGTTGCATCTTGTATTAGGTTGTAAACTCTTTAGGGCTAGGACTTTCTTCTGCTGTGTGTTTATACAGCAACTAGCATAAAGAGGTCTTGATTCTTATGAGGCACCCGGTTGCTCATCAAGTAGTAATAAATAATAATAATGACTTTCTCTTAGAATAACGAAAGCTGGTGAGAGCTGGCCACACTCTTAAATATGACTTTTATTCAACATTTCATCTATTCCTCCCTCCCCACACCCAGCTGATTTTAAATAAGTATGCAGTTTCATTTTTGGTCTCAAGGCCTCTTTTAAAGTCAGAGTTGCATTCTTGGTAGAAGTTGCATTCTTCCCCTTCTGTTCTGTCTTAACTGTGAGTGGAGGAAATCGAAGGGTAGAAAGGATGATTTTTGATATCAGAGAAAATAAAATAAAGTAAAAATGTGATCCTGTTCCATTAAGATCCAGGGGCCAGACTGTCCCCAGTAAAGAAATAACCCATGGTATAAAAGCTAAGTGTATGTATGGAAAAATAAAGCTGTAGAAACCATGGATTTTGGAAGGACCAGTGGGAAGGTTACCTTCTTCTATGAGCCAAAGAATAGCTGATACTCTGTGGTTCATATTGGACTTGCACTATCATTGCATATATTCCCTCTGGGGATGCTCAATAGCTGCTACAGAGGAGACCCAGAGGGAGATAATACAGCTTATTAGCTCCTACTTGGATTTCCATATGGATATTTTCAGATTACACAGCGGATGGCACCTCCCCTGCACTCCATGGAGCTCCATTCATGCAGAGCTCCAGCACAGCAGCATCTGTGCAGGGCAAGAGAGAAGAGAGCGTTGCAGTGGAAACAATACTCTTCTCCGTTCCACTGAGGAGTGAAAGAGTAACAAACATTTCTCCACATGCTTCCACAGGGTGACAACCACACCCAGGATTAGCAGGGGCAGGTAAAATTTATCTGAAAACTCTACAGCACAAGCAAGAAATTTGCCAGCGCATCTGCTGCACAGATTTTTCTTTTCCATTTCAAAGGAAAAAATGAAGGCAGAGGATCAGATAAGTTGGGAAGAGTGGGAAAAAAGCCAAATAAAGCAGGTTTATTTTGTTTAATTTAGATATGCTATAATATTAAACATTTAATATAGAATTAAGTAAATGAAGATGGTTTGTTAAATACAGATTAACAAATATATTGCTTTCAATTGATGCATCTACATCATGCAAATATTATACATCAATAAAACATTTTCTGTTGATCATATACCTTACTTATTATTCAGCACCACCAATATTTCTCTAAATGCTATACATTATTTATGTAATGTCTTACTAATTAAAATAACATAGAATTTTCCCCCCTTAGGACAGCCTCTTCTCATTCATGGCTGGTTTTGCCAAATTAATTAAGAGACTGAGGATCGCTGTTTTTTTTTTAACCACATTACCTCACAGTACTATATTATGGTTGAAAAACTGGATGGGAGATCCCTGATAACAGATGAATCATTCCATGTTCATCTTCTCACCATCACTCCCCAGGGCATTGGTAGCAGTATTAGATCCTGTTAACATAGGCAGTGACCATATAAAACAATACCACTGAGCCATCAAGGGAGGCACTTAATGATGCAACATCAATAAATAAGCTACATGCTTATGGGTCATTATACACCTTTAATTTAATAAATAATTAACCTCCTTACCTTAAATACTAGTTCTCCGATCAGTCCATTCCATGACCCATCCTCCTGGGGGCTTCCATACTTGTGATCTGGTGCAACATAAATTTCATATTTAAAGCCAAGGTAATTAGCTAAGGCTTCCAAGACATCTACTGAGAAACCCTGGTATTTCTTCGGTTTTCCCAAAACATTTTCGGACACCATCACAAATGGCTCCTCCTACATAGAGAGAAAGGTAGTAATATAACCAGTTATTGCACTGACTAAAAAGGAGGCTAAATTTTTTTTTTAAATTATCAGGAAATTTTATTTTATGTTTTCAAGAAACTAGAAAATTAACTGTGGGCCTAATATTGCAGCTCTTACTCACAGTGAGTGATACCTTACTCTGCAGGTAATCCCACTACTTAAATAGGACTAGCTATGAGTAAAGTGGCAAAATTAGACTCGGATACCCAGATTCTGATATCCTGACTCACACTGAAATCATCCCATTGTAGTTACTCTGTGGTCTGTCCCATTTTAGTTAATGGGATGATTTGTGAAGTAAAGAATGTTGATAACGCCTAGAATTTTATTGAGAGTCTCATGTTATTTCTTTTTGAAAAACGAAGTTTTTAGGCCTCCTGTTTGGGAATTAGAAATTGAAAAAGTGACCCAAGTGCATCTTAAAGGCTCAAGAACCAGAAGACAAACAAACAGAACCCAAAATGTATTTACCAAAAAACCTCATGCTTTTGGGGGCCTGACAGATGATTTTTGAATGGGGGGGGGCGGGGGGAGGCGGCACCTCTGAATAAGATGCTATTGAACTGGAGTAAGGCATCAGACTCTGGTTCATATTATTTGCATCTTCAAAAGGTATTATATGTAGAAAGAAGATTTCACACTTGTTTTAAAATGCATCTGTGCTTTTTATGTTTATATATCTTCAATAAATTATTATTTTGAAATAAGCTTTTGAATTACACTATACACCATTAATGATGTCTCATAGGCGCTGTTAAATATTATTTGCTGAAGATCTAGTTCTTGTAGATATTGTTAAAGTCATTGATTTGTTTTCTGTTGTATATTTCAAAAATAAGTCAAAAAACTGTAATATCAAATGCCTCTCGGTACAGGATTCTTCTGTTTGTTCAATTTAATTTCAGTCCTGCACAGATATGCACACAGGATGACTACTCATAAACATGAAGGATTCCACAGGGTTGTCATTTTCTATTGAGTACAAAAATCCGATACATCTGACAAATAAATTCCATCATTAATTAACATTGTAGGCTAAAACTGGACAAGAAGAAGCCACATACTTGAAAGACTAACATTTTTCTTGTCCTTCTCTTCCTCCACTGTCAGGGCTGGCTCTAGGTTTTTTGCCGCCTCAAGCAAAAAAATTTTGGCTGCCCCCCACCCCAACCCTGGGCTCTCCACCCCACCCGCACCCCCTGCCGCCCCAGTGCCAGGCTCCCCCACACCAGTGCTGACTCCACCCACTCCCCCCTCGCCTCCAGGGGGTCTGGTGCTGGCAGGGTCAGGGAAAGCAGCAGGGCTCCTGGGCCCTGCCTCAGCCCAAGGTCCCTCCAGCCGGGGCTCCCGCCTCCAGGACTGTCCGAGACCCATGAGGGCAGAGCTGGGGGATCGCCCCGGCAGGGGGCTGAGGAGTAGGGGCAGGGCAGGGCAGCCCCAGAGGGAGAAGAACCCCAGAGAGTGGGACGCGGGCCCCACACAGCAGCGCCCCGGGCACCGGTCCCCTCTATCCTGTTGCTGCTCCTGGCCGCCCTGCTGCAGCCCCCGGGTGGCTTGGCTGCTTCGCCCAGGCCCTACTGCGGCGCCGGGGGGTGGGCAGCCACCCTGCGTGTCCCGCGGGGCAGCCCCCAGCCCAAGTGTCCCGCGCTCGGAGCCTGCCCAGCCATACGGTGCCGGCACCAGTCCGCGATGCGAACCGCAGCGGCTCCAGGGTGCACCCTGTGCAGGACCGGAAAAAAAAGGATGGCCGGAATGCCGCCCCTGAAAATGTGCCGCCCCAAGCACTGCTTGGTTTGCTGGTGCCTGGAGCAGGCCCTGTCCACTGTGAACTGGAAACACCAGATTATCCATTTATAACATGACAAGACAAACTGGTTGACATTATTTTAAATGATTTCACGTAGCAGATACTAAATAGAATATTTTAAGAAGCAGGTGGGTTTGCCTCTGAAAACATGCAAATATTCAGCAAAGGATGTCTTTAGTATTTGACATTGGATTGGTGAGTTAGTTTGTTCATAGATAAGACTTCCCAGTTAGTACCATTTTCTTTCATTTTTCACCAAGATCTGTAAGTGTGGTTTAGATTTAAGTTAAGCCATGCCGCAATATAGTCTCTGCACTTCCAAGATTAATTTTAACCAATATTTTTTACTTTCCTTTTTCCCCTACATTATATTTTCTGTTGCATGTTTTTTCCACATTTTTGATAAAAGAAAAAGACAGCCAAAATCATATTTCTGAGTACAAGAAAGTTTTGATTGCCACACAGCTAGCTAACGGGTGATTGATTTGGGAGTTCTCATCTGGGCTTTCATTTTGCTGATCATCTAAGAAAATATCTCCACTCTGCCTATCATCTCTCATTCACAATTGAGAGATTGTCTCCCACCTCTGATTAGCCAATGATGCCAGCTTCCATAGCCCACTTGTAAAATTTTCAAACAAGCACCTTCATGCTTTTTCTCATGCTGCCCCTCACATTTGAGTCCACTGCCTATTATGCTGACCAATATCATCTCACTGGTTCCTTGTATTCCCCCATCGATTTGTCTATATCCATCTGTTGTCTTGCATATAGTCTGTAAGCAATTTGAGGCTGGGACCAAGGCTGCATGCACCCAATTCTCTGTCACTCCCTGACCTCCTGCTCCTAGTGTTTGTAGCCCACAACTCTATGTAGAGGAAGGATCTTATTGCTCTGTGTGGATTTGTAATCCAAGTCCTAATGAAGTATGTAGTGGTTTTGCCACACACAAAGGTAACTCTAAAAATGATGTTCCATATCTCCTTATTTGTTCAACTCTTTTAGTGATATCCAGATGAGATGTACTGCTAACATGTAAAAAGGGTTTGTTTAGTTTTTATTCCCCTCTGAAAACACAACCTGAATCTGAAAGTCAAACTGCATTATCTTTTTATATCTCACACACTGTCACCAGTAATGAAGATTCCGTTGTCAGATCTTAGCGGAGTATTTCGCACATTGCACAAGGTGGAAAATAATCCAGCTGTACTGGCTCAGAATTGTAATTTTGTCAATAACGTAAGTAGATATGACTCAAAGACACACAGAAGACAGATGTTTTGAATAAGGTGACATTTTTAGAGACTGTTGTCACTGTCCTGACTATAACTACCTGTTAAGGACACTGTCAAACAAATAAGCACATGACCGGATTGTGTTGGCAAACCATTCTTTTATGACTCTCAGGGGGAAGGAAGTGTTGACTTATTTGTCAGGATATTACTATGCATTCGTCAGTCTCTATTGTTTTCTTTCAAATCACATGTACAATCATCCAAAATGATAGGGGGATGGCCTAGATGACCTTGAAGTCCCTTCCAGTCCTATGATTTTATGATTCTAAAATCAGCCAGAAGAAATAAAAATGGAAAGCAATAACTGAACCCAATCCATTAAGTTATTTTCTAGAGATTGGGTCCAAAGATCATTAAAAGAATTGAGACTAAGTCAATGAAGACCTGTCTGCCTATTAACGAAAACAAACTTTGAATTCTGATTTGCTGATCATTTGGATGACAGATTCCCTAGGCAGAAACACAAGTTAGAGGAATAAATGAATACTCCCCCCAAAACATCTGCAGTTTATCAATCTAAGGGCATTAGGCACAAAGTTCCTGCTTGTAGAATACGGTGTTCCAGGAGTTGATAATTTTCATATTAGCAAGGATTTATTCACAACACTTGTTGGGTTATTAGATAATAGCTGCTCATAATTCTGAATTTGTATTCCATCAGCTTAAAAGCACCAGCTAATTGCTTAGCCGATTTTAAACAGCATTTAAAGTGTGCAGCTTTCACTATTAATTTTAATCTTTTATTAAACTAGGTAATATTCTTTGTTGGTGAGAGTCAAAAAGAAAAAAGGTGTCTAGTGTGTCAGATGGGTAACAAGATACAATTTCCTACATTGCTATGTGGAAAGATGTTCAGACATGCATATTTTTCTTGATTATTAGGAAAGCAAAAGACGACCACTAAACAAACCCAAAACAAAACAAAATCTATCACTAACTTTCTTGTAATATGTTATGGGTACTCAAAAAACATTCAAGAGAAAACAAAAATATTTCTTACATGTGGTTTTTTATTCCCTCCCCCAAAAATGCTGCTGTCTGAAACTACAGTACTGGTTTTTTGATCCTGTGTTTAGAGAGGGAGAGTGACATTTCCCTAACAATATGTGAAAACAAAAAAAAGTGACCATTTTTATTCTTGAGAAAACAGGACAATTAATTTTTTTTTTAAATTTCTCATGTGCTGAACAGGAACAATTAGGGGAATAAAAAGTGGGATTGTGCTAGGGTGGGAGACACAAACATGCATGCTAGGTACAGGAAAGAAGATTGAAGGTGGCAGGTAGGCAATGAAGCTTCCTGCAGGCTACAGTAAACCAAAAAAATCTTGACCCCGTTTTTCCATGGAAATAAGGGGGTCAGTCAGGCTACTGCGGGATGGACCACAAAGTGACTCTTTACTCAAGTCCTATTGAGCTGGTGAAGGGAAGAAGATGAGCCTCTCTGTCTCCCCCACTCAAGGACTGCAGGAATTACCTCTGCAGAGGGATTCAGTAACCCCCACAGAGCAGCTGGGGGGGATGCGGTGAAGAAAGAGGAGCCTGGGGAGGTAGGGGCTTACAGGGAGCCCTACAATCAATCAATACGATCACTTGTGAATGGGTGGATTGACTGGATCCCGCTGCTCCCCCTTTACTTCAGTTGGCCTGTGATGGAGCTTCTTCTGCCTCAGTGGATCCCATAGCCACCTGACAGCTACAGGTCAGAATCTGATCCAACAAGATTAGCCGGAGAGAAGAGAAAATGAGAAGTGAATGTAAAGGGAAAGCTGGACAGTATTGCCACTATTTATATAGTTCCAGAGGAAAGGCATAGCTGTTTACAAACATAAGGCTAGGTCCTTGCACCCAGAGGATCTTACAGTCTAAGAACTTGACGATGAAAGATCCCAAGACCCTGTCAGGTAAGCACCTCTGGGGATCATGCATAAAGTTAAATGCGTGATCAAGGCAGGTGATGGGGAAAGAAGAGATAACAAAAATATATTGGAGATGCGAACCCTGGAGAACATTTGCCTGCTTCACTTGGCTGTTGCTATAAAGTTTATTTATTTATAGCTTTGCTATGGCATTCATCACCAAAGTATTAGAGCATCTCACTCTTCTGTGGGGTAGTGAAGTATCAAGCACATTTTACAGACGGGGAACCGAGGCAGAAAGAGATTATGTGACTTGGGCAACACAGAAGTGTGTGGCTGTGCTAGGAATTAAACCCAGATCTCCTGAAGGTGTGAGTCTTCTTAACCCATAAAATTTCTTTCCTTTTTTGTCATGTTTCAGAATTTAAAACATGTAAGTAAATCTATACTGTATTTAGGCACTAGTATGCCTAGTAGGTGGATTAGGAGTGGAAAGCAAGCATCATATGTGGGAGAAGGAAAAGGAGCGGAAGAGTGAGATTGCAAAATACAGCAGGTCAGGCATCATGAGGAGAAGGGGGAAAGGGACAAGTGAGTAAAAAGCCAATAAATTAGTTTAAGGGTAGAAATGGAAGCTGAGAAGTATCAGAGATTTTAACTTTACCTGACTAGGGGAAGCGAATTGATAGCAGAGCAATATAATAAGGGAGGTTTCAGAGTAACAGCCGTGTTAGTCTGTATCCGCAAAAAGAAGAACAGGAGTACTTGTGGCACCTTAGAGACTAACAAATTTATTAGAGCATAAGCTTTCGTGGACTACAGCCCACTTCTTCGGATGCATATATGCATTCTATATGCATATATCCATTCTATAAATTTGTTAGTCTCTAAGGTGCCACAAGTACTCCTGTTCTTCTTTTTATAATAAGGGAGGTGAGCTATAAAGAGAGATATGAAAGACAGAATTGAAAAAAAAATTACCAAGGGCCAAGTTCTGCCTTCAGTTACACCCACACATTGGCTTTAGGGGGATTGCATTGGTGTAAACAGAATTTTCAGAAAATGTGAAATAAGAGATATGGGGAATCTTCTCTAGATATGTCTGCCAGGCAGCTGGTTTTCTCAGTGTACGATACAGAGCTGATAATAGGGAAGGCAGTGAAGTCTAGTTAGAGCAGATGACTAGAAGTAAGGAAACCTGCATGCCATTCCTGATTTAACTGCTCATTTGCAATATGGCATTGGATTGGTCACTTACCTTCTCTGAACTTAGATTCCCCCACATGTAAATGGGGATAAGAATACACAAATTTTCTAAAGAGTCGTGAGACTGTAGGATTAAGAGTGCTATGTATTATTATTAATTCCTTTGAAGAAATTCCCACAGACATTCTGGATGGCCTTTAATGAGTACATTATAGGAAATAAAATGTCTTTTAAAAGTAAGAAAAGTGTCATTCGTGGTACCAGTGTCTTTAAGGTCTTGAGAAATAAGATTACAACAAGTGGCCTATGTGAAATGATTTGGTAGTCTCAGTCCAGTTCACAGCGGACTAGTGTACAAACCATCACCACCCACTGGTTTCCTTGTTGGCAGACTCAGCAGAGAAACTGACATTTGAATGGGCATGGAAACCCAATTCCATTCTAATGCCAGAGGTGGACTTTCAAGTCTGAAGTTGAGGCTCACAAGGGAAAGTGAGCCAGAGAAGAGAAGCTGTGCTACATTGCTGCTTTCAGTGTGATGCTCACTCTACAGGGGGAAAAACAAAACAAAACAGGATTTTGGTCTAACTGGCTGTCAAGCTGGCACCTCTCACAAATACCACATTCTCATAAAAAATTAAAGATGATGAATGGACATTATTTTTCTACTTAGCTTATTCACATGTCACCAACAAGGATGGTCTTTTAAAATTAATCATAAAATAGCCTGAGCTTTTTCCAAGAAAACACCCCCTAGAAAGAAGGCTGTATAGAAATTAAACAGTGAACAAAAATATGTCGATTTGTAGAACTAAAGAAAGAATCTCTAGGGGTTTACAACACATATTGAGGCTTGATTCTAAAACTGCAGATGGATGACCTTATGCGCTCCTGCTGTGTTTGGAAGAAAGTGGTGAGATTAGCTAATTAGGTGGGTGATTAGAATTCATAAAGCATATGAAAATGACCTCTGTCTACTCTTTATAATTTTCTGAACATACCAGATTATGATATTTTAATATTGACAATCTGAATTCATTACATGGGACTCCATCAAGGAGCATACGTTTTCCTTTCCTCTCTAGCAAAGATGAGGGGGAGAGAGGGCGGGAGAGAGAGAAATCACGTGAAACAAGAAATGTGGTTCTGCCTTACACATACTTTCATGTTTTATAGCAGAATGAGGTATGACACTTAGTCTGAACTCAGTACTGAACGTAATAAACAGCATGCAGGCACATTAAATGATTCATGCAGACTGAGCCTGGGGTTCAGTAATCACATGAGGCAAATATACACCATGATATTTGACAACTGCAGTCACCAGTAAACATCATGGAATTGCTCCCAAATGTGAAATTCTCACTCATTATTGGCTAGTTCAGCCCCATTCTTTTGGCTATTGGATGACCAAAGTAGCCATTACAACCGAGAGGAAGCAGTGAGAAAGGTCATAAACTACAGCCAAGCTATTTTTCAAACACAGGAGGCTACTTTCTTCTTGCTTGGTGCAATCACCTTTTCCTTGACTTTTTTAAAAGTTTGCGTTTTAAATTTTAATCACTTTGGACTTTATTCCTCTCTAGATTTCAGAGAGAAATTCAGCCCCAAAGATGTCTTTTCCTTGAGTGATTTATTGACCAGGGGTCCAGGGATTATACTTGGATAGGAACAGTTCAGCAGCTTGTTATTTTTAATTGAACAGCAAAAGTATATTACTTTATGTTAGAATCAACGGCTAAAATTTAATTGAAACATTTAATTTTCTCATTATAGATAATCCTCCCACTAGCAATGGTTACAGAAAAATAATTAAAAGACATATGTACACCCCCCCCATACTAAAAGTAATGGTCTGTCTCAAACCTATGAAAACAAAGACAATTACAGTTAAGTCTTATATGGTTTTTAACACCCAATTTAGGACCTATATAACAACAGGCTGGATACAAAATCATTGTTTTAGGATCATCTGTACTACAAAGGGCCTGATCAGCAAATCAATTGCATTCACACAACTTCCATTGACTACTGTTGACATGATCAGTCCCTGGAAGCTGAGATAGGTAAGATAAGAATGGAGTTTTACATTTGGTCCCTATTCAGGACAGCACTTCTTCATGTGCTTAAGGGCACATCTACACAGCAAGGGAAGGTGCGTTTGTTGCACAAGTAGGCATATCTGCACTAGCTTTAATCTAGCAAGCATGGGTAACAATAGTAGTGAATACACAGTGGCATGGAATTCAATGCAGGCTAGCAACCTGAGTTCATACGCAGGAGGATCCTCGGTGGACTTGGACAGGGGCGGCTGAACTGCATCGAAGCCCAGGCTGCCACGTCTTCACTACCACATTTATACACAGCAGCTAAATTAAAGCTCGTGCAGGTATGCCTACCCATGACACAATTACAACTCAATCTGCACTGTACATATACCCTAAAGCTCACTGACTTTAATGAAAGTTTTACCATTGACTTCAATAGGATTTGGACATGTGCTTAAATATCATATGCTTAAATAATGCTCTGAAACAAGGTTGCTTTCCTGAATCGGAGGCTCTAACTGTAAATATCTGCCTTTTTATGGGTTTATTGCTACTCATGCAATTTCTTTTTCTAAAAAGTGTTTTTTTTAAATAATTCTATTGTCTTACTACAGGACTGAGGTTTCCTTCATGGCACTATCATGCCAGTGTTATATTAAGATGCAGCAAAGCTGTGTGTATTGATTTTCATCCACAATAGTCATTTCTGAGCCATCATAGTAGATATGATAAAAATGTGCATTAAGACTAGACTATATCTGAAAGCTTTTAGAGTCATCTTGCATATTATTTCTAATATGTTGCTGCAAATAATGCAATCTTGACTTCTGAAGCTGTACAGCATGCTTTATTCTGTACCTGTACTCATATTATTAACATAGATGCTGCATATTATAGAAAGTAAAGAAAGACTTATGATAAGAATCATACTTTCAGGGTGTGATTTTCAGAAGCACTCAGCATAATTATGTTCCTATTGAAGTCAATGGTAAAACTCTCATTAAGTTCAGTGAAGAACTTGGCCAATGCACTTTTGAAAATCCCTCCTTAGTTTATGTACCCACTTCCCTCTGATAATCCCAAAATATGTTAAAATGATGGTCACACATAATTATCCAAGTTTTAGAGATAGGAATGTAACACACTGCTGGGACTACCCAGAATAGAGAGCCACTGTTACCTCTCTGGCTGAGCAAGAGTGAGTTTTGCTGGCAATTTAGATTATGCATCAGCTTTTTGCCAGAACAGTCCTCCTTCCTCACCAGCAAATTCCTCAAGGCTGTCCCAGCCCAAACCTCATTTAGCAGGTAACAATCAGTGAACTCCAGCCCCCGAGGTCTTTAGAGATGTTTCTCTGCAGTGCCCAGCCTCTAACACAGTGCATTAAGATATTAAGTTCACAGTTACTACTCCGTTAACCGGACAGTCTCTATGCAAAATAATTCATGGACACAAATCTGACATCAGGAATCATAATACTCAAAAAGCAGTGGGAGAATACTTTAAGCTGTCTGGTCATTCAATGACAGACCTGTGGCTGGCTATTTTACAACAGAATAGCTTCAAAAACAGACTCCAATGAGAAACTGCTGAACTCGAATTGATATGCAAATTAGACACAATCAATTTAGGTTTGAATAAAGACTGGGAATGGCTGAGCCATTACAAACACTGAATCTATCTCCCCATGTAAGTACTCTCACACTTCTTATCAACCTGTCTGTACTGGGCTATCTTGATTATCACTTCAAAAGTTTTTTTTCTCTTACTTAATTGGCCTCTCAGAGTTGGTAAGACAACTCCCACCTGTTCATGCTCTCTGTATGTGTGTGTATATTCTGACAAAGTTCCTCCTCTATTTTGGTGGGTCCCGTGCTTATTGGTGGATTTTCTTGCCTCAGAGATTCACCATGTGGGTTAGGGGACAGCCCAGAGACCTTCCCCTCTGGAAGAACCCACAGTCCAGGTGAATTGGGAGATTTGGGGGGAACCTGGGCCCGCCCTCTACTCTGGGTTCCAGCTCAGGGCCCTGTGGACTGCAACTGTCTATAGTGCCTCCTGTAACAGCTGCATGACAGCTACAACTCCCTGGGCTACTTCCCCATGGTCTCCTCCAAACACCTTCCTTATTCTGACTACAGGATCTTCCTCCTGGTGTCTGATAATGCTTGTGCTCCTCAGTCCTCCAGCAGCACACCCTCTCACTCTCAGCTCCTTGCGCCTCTTGCTCCCAGCTCCTCACACTCACACCACAAACTGAAGTGAGCTCCTTTTTAAAACCCAGGTGCCCTGATTAGCCTGCCTTAATTGATTCTAGCAGCTCCTTCTTAATTGGCTCCAGGTGTTCTAATTAGCCTACCTGCCTTAACTGGTTCTAGCAGGTTCCTGATTACTCTAGTGCAGCTCCTGCTCTGGTCACTCAGGGAACAGAAAACTACTCATCCAGTGGCCAGTATATTTGCCCTCTACCAGACTCCTGTACCTCAGTGGTCTGTGTCTGTCACAATATATATCTCCTCAATATATATTCCATTCTATGCATCCAAAGAAGTGGGATGTAGCCCACGAAAGCTTATGCTCAAATAAATTTGTTAGTCTCTAAGATGCCACAAGTACTCCTGTTCTTTTTGCGGATACAGACTAACACGGCTGCTACTCTGAAATACTCTGTTAAAGAGTTTATTAACTTAACTGGGGTAAATGCACCCCTCTCTCCAAACACAGCACTAAATTGGTTTATAATAAAAGCAAAACAAGTCTATTAAGAAAAGAGCGTAGATTAAGTGATACCACATAACAGAAATAAAGGTAGGGACAGTTACAAGCAAATAAAAGTGAAAACAAGCATCTAAACGTCTAAAACAATCTAGCAATATAAAGTCTTTGCTCAAGATGGTTTCTTTTACCCATAGTCTCCTTTCCACCTTTTTACTGGCCAGGACCAATCAGAGAGATCAAATCTCTTGGTTTTGTTGTGTCCTGAGGTGAAGGATAAAGATGGAGTCTCGCTCTGTTCCTTATATCCCCAAAGGGAAATCTTTGTCTTACTAGTCAGGTAGGTCTCCTGGGATTCAATCTCCTGTGTCTCCCTGGGGTGCAGGACCCATGTTAAGTCTCTGTCTTTCGAGTTCAGGAACAGGATAACCCCCACCGGGGTTTATTTTGATTGTTATGTTTACTGCCAATATGTAAATGGAGATAAATGCACATTCCTTTGTCTAGGACAGACCTGTTTATCATCATATTAATAACCAGCCTGTTATTAGCTTTCATATGATACCTCACAAGGCATATTCTATACAATTATCGTTGCAGTAGTGTGCAAGGTGTGAATACAGGCGTGCATAGGGTCACAAGGGAAACTGATGCAAAGTGGAGTGACTTGCCTCCAAGTGACAAAACTAGTAAGTAGCTGGGTTAGAAACTGACTCACGTCTTCCAATTCCCATTCTCCTTTTCTATGGATGGTAGCTCATTTATAGTGTCTGAGTATGTCATTATATAGGCCTAAATAATTCAGGCTTTTTAATATAGTGCACACAAGTTTTTTTTAAAACAACTTTTCTATCAATAGATAAGGTATGACTGATTTGAGCAGACCTTCCCTAAAGGAAGACTGTCCAGTGATTATGGCACTAGCCTAGGACTTGAGACGGGAAGCTTCAATTCCCTGCACTTCCACAGACTTCCTGTGTGACCTTGGGAAAGTCAGTCTCCCACCTGCAAAATGGGGATAACGGCACCTCTTTATCTCACATAGGTCCTGTAAGGATAAACACATTAGAGACTGTGAAATCCTCAGGTAATGGGGGCCATATAAATATAAGCAATATCTATAATAGGAAATACTGCTATAACTAGTAATACTTTGCTTACCTGTAAAAAGGTAAAGTAAGCTTTGCTACTGCAGCCATTGCACCAATAGATATTTAATTCTAAAAGATATAGCCTTTTTTAGTGCAACAGATACTCAATCCTGCCATTCTATATGCCTACTGCTCTATTATCCTCCTTAAATTATAAATTGCCAAACCCTATTTTTCTAAATATATACAATCAGATAATACATTCATAAAAAAGGTAGTTTATACTTGATCTCCTAAATGTCCTGCCATCCGCCGAACTTGATATTTGGATTCCAGTTTCCAGGTAGGAAAAGCAGCAAGGTCAGAGAAAACTCCATTCCAGCAGACTGTCTCTTAAGAGGTAGTGAATCTCAATGTGTATTTCATACAGAATGACAGCGTCCATCTCAAGGACTGGTGTAACTAGAAAGAATTGCAAACAGCCAGCTCATTGTATCATGTATCAATCTTCATGATGTGTTTATTTCACTGGTGGATGAATAAAATCATCTACCAGTGTCAATATAAATTACAGACATTTCACTGAACATTTTTCTCCCTGTGTTTGGATAAAAAAAAAAAATCTTCCTGTCCAATCTTCTAAAATGGACATGAACAGCTGAGAGAGAAACATCAAGAAAAGTGGGGATTTGTTGCTACCTTGGGAATTTTGTATTTTTCACAACTAAAAGATGAAGAATCGGCCCAAGACAAATTTTAAAACCCCTCTAAAATATTTCCAAAATAGTTCTTCTGCAACATACGTATATACAGATTATGTCACACCGTCACACAGTGTGTGTAGTCTGTCAGGACATTGTTACGTAGCTTTCCTAATGACTGAGAAGCTTTCTGTATCCTGTTTGTGAACTCTTTGTCAAGAGATCCATCATTGGAGATGTTGCTGCCAAGGCAAGTAAAACTGTCAACTTGCTTTAGTTGGATTCCACGAATGGATATGCTAGAGGATATAGCACGGAGCGGTGAAGATGATTGGTGCAACACCAGTTTTCTCCAGGCTGATTGTGAGGCCAAACAATTTTGATGCTTCAGCCAAGTGATCTATGATGCATTGGAGATCTCCCTCCGTGTGTGCTAGGAGGGCACAACCATCTGCAAAGAGTGCTTCTCTTATTAGTAGTTCTGTTACTTTTGTTTTTGCTTTAAGCCTTGCAAGATTGAAGACTGAGCCGTCATGTCTGTATCTGATATATAGGACTCTGTTGAGCCCATTTGTAGCACGGTTGAGAACTTGGGTGAAGAAGCGGTTGAACAGTACAGGGGCAAGGACACAGTCTTGTTTGACTCCCTTTGAAATGGGAAAGGAGTCAGTGAGATCTCCATTTAAAAGTACCTGACCTTGCATCCCCTCATGAAATAAATGAATTATCTTTACCAGTTTTGGTGGGCAACCAAGTTTGTGGATGACATAGTATAAAGGTTTTATTGGCACTTGTTTGGGTTATCAACATAACAGACTTGTTGCTTTCATGCCATCCCAAACTCATGCACTGAAAACCTTTGTACCACGCCATCAAATAATCCATACATTCCCCCCATGCACACACTTCACTATCTTTTGACTAATAGATGTATATTACAATTACAGAACATGTTTGAGAGAGGCCTCACCCCTACCACACTTCTACCACAAGCAGTATCATCAATTCATAGGGGTGTGTGATTGCCAGTCATGCTGATAACATGTATATACCACTCAACTTGTGTTTCGTAAATGCCATAAATATCTTAAAGAAAATAAACATTTCTAAATGTTTTAGGCACCAAACCCACACGTGTTTAGAAGATAAATGGGGGCATGGTGAGCAAGGATGAAGGGAGGTGCATGTGGGAATGAAAGTGGATGTGGATAGAGGGCGGCATTTTATGGAGAGACCATGGAGAAAAAAAGAAGAGTTTGGCCAACAGGGGGGACTGAATGGGAAAAGTGGGGGGAGGGGCGGGGGCAGGGGGGAACACAGCAGCTTTTCTGCTTTTATTATAGAATACTGTAATAATTGTAATAAAAAATTTATCCCAATCTCCCTAAAGCATCCAGCATTTTTTCTTGCTCCATTGCTCTTTGTTTCAGATTCCTTCATTGTTTTTGCCCATCATTTCTCATTGTTTGTTCTCCTAGATATGCTTAAATACTTGATTATTTCTTCTTTTTATACTTCTTTGAAGGAACTTTTGTTATTTTGTGTAACTCGGTGGTGGAGGTCAAATCCTGAAGATAGTCTCAGCTTTTGAAACAGGGACATGGTTTCCTACCTTACTGTTTTCTTTTCTCTGTCTGAATGCCACACATTTTAAAAAAATAAAAAATTATAAATGTTTTATGCGCCAAACCTGCAAGTGCAAAAAGGTGCCTGAAAAGGTGGACTATCTGCCATTATCTTATCCATGAAAGCATTGACTACAAGGATTTTAAAAATCTGCATCATGTACATTTCTGTGTTTAATCCTGTGAAACAAGTACCGTACTCTCTCACACCTAATGATATTCTCCAAGATGTGGATTATAACTTTTGCTACCCTGATCCCAGGGCCGGCTCCAGGCACCAGCCCACCAAGCATGTGCTTGGGGCGGCCCCTGGAGGGGGCGGCCCGGCGCCACGCTCCGGCCCAAGAGCGGGCCCGAGATTGGGCCTCGCCGCCCTCCCCCTGATGCTTTGGCCGCCGGGGAGAGCGGAGCCGCAGTGGGCTTGCCGCCCTCCCCCTGGCGCTCCGGCCGCCAGGGAGAGCAGAGCCGCGGCGGGCTCGCCGCCCTCCCCCCCAGCGCTCCAGCCACCGGGGACAACGGAGCGGCGGCGGGCTCACCGCCCTCCCCACGGTGCTCTGGCTGCCGGGGAGAGCGGAGCCCCAGCCGGGCTCACCGCCCTCCCCGCGGCGCTCCGGCCGCTCGGGGAGAGCAGGCCCGCGGCCAGGCTCGGCGGCCTCCCCTGTTGCGTTCCCCGCCAGGGTCGGGGGGTGGCGGGAGGCTTTTTTGCCTGGGGCGGCATAAATGCCAGAGCCGGCCCTGCCTGCTCCTTAACTCTGCCGATTGCTCTTTCAACACACAATTCTTCCTGTTCACAATCAGCTTGAAGATGGAAAGCCACTCAAATACTGCCTCATCTTTTTCACAGCTGTGTAACCCAATAGTCGGTTTTCTTTTTAGTTCCTGCAGAGTTATTCGATTGGACAAAGTTTTCAATCCACCTAGTTATACCTAATTAACATGTGTAATAAGTAACAGGGAATGATACAAAGATATGTATTGCAACATACCATTCTCTCTCTCTAGTTGCTACTTTTCTTTTTTCTTGTTCCTGCCTGCATTTTCAGGTTAACCCAGTACTGAACATATCTAACTCCAGTGTGTACTTATAATCGGTTTCTATAAAATCATAAGTATAAACCACCACCGTTGTATAATTGTAGTTATGAAATATACATTCTCCAGACAAGGCCACTGTACCCTTTATCCATGTTACAATACCTTAAAGCAGAGGTTCTCAATCTTTTTCATAACACGAATAACACCTTTACTTTAGAGCGATCATCATGTGGGCACCTCTCCTCCGATTCATTAACACATGGGCTACATCTCATCCCATTCCTGACTGTCTAACATCTCTGTGACAAGTTCAGCAATTGATTACATGAAAAAGTGACATTAAGAGAACACAATGTATTTTAGCTGACTTTAATTGCAGATTAGCATCTGAAAGTGAGGAAAAGAAGCCAGAACTACCAAGTGGTTTATGGACCACAGTTTTGGATCATCTGAAATTAAATTACATGTACTGATCCTCATTATTAAATTATCTATTTACTCCCACAGGGGAAAAATCCTTAAAATGGAACTAAGGCTGGTAATACATTTTTATGAACTATACAAGTAGCTATTTATTACACAGAATTTAGGAGTTCCACAGAGATACTGTACATTAGATATAACTTCCACAAGATCTTTCAAGGAAATAATAAAATGCACAATGGTCCTTCTAATATACACAGAAATTTTAAAAACTGACCACTAAGTAAAAATAGTCCTAGACATTTGTTTTGTGTGAGAGAATTAATGTCTGAAGCAAGTTTGAAGTTAATATATTAAGCTGTATTTGAGTTCTGCCATATACGATACATTTCAGAAATTTGTCAAAGCCCTATAATTCAACAGCAATTTCTCTAGCTAAGCTGAAACTTTTACTTGGGTGGTGGTGGCAATAGGTGATGGGGTAAGATCTGAGCAGAACCCATTCACAAGATGCAAGACAGAAAGTAACTTTTTGTACAGAGAGCTGGAGGGAGTGGGACTGATCAGGATCAGAATGAAAAAATGTGTTAGAGTCTTAACTAGGGAGGCATATAGAAGGTGAACCACCATCAACAGTGCCACCTAATGGTCAGGGATGTATGACAGGTCATCTCCCCATTGTAAATATAGTCCTGTCCTTTGGTGCCCCGCAAGGGATTCCAATCCTTTCCTTTAGCCCAGGGACTTGGGATCTGGGCCTTCCCAGGCTGGGTTCTCCCCCAGGGTGAAGGCTCCTGTTGTGGTCATCATGTCTTCTTGGAGTGGGTAGAGGAGCCCAGGCTCACTCTTTCCACTGGGCTCCAGTCCAGAGCTGGACAGCTACGCTCTGCATCTTGGGGTGCTATGCAGCTGCCCCCCTAAACCACTTCCTACCCAAGTCTCCCTCTCCCCACAGAGTAGATCAAAGAATCTCAAATAAAGTCTCTGACCTGCACACTCAGTCACCAGCCTCTCCTTTGTAGGTTTGCTCAGGTCTGCATTGTCTGGTCTCGGGCAATGAGCTCCTTGGCAGCACTTCCTCCCCCCCCGTAGAGCTCAGAGCAGTGCTCTGCTCTCCCCTTCCACTGTCTGCCCCCCTCTGAGGTGCTCCACTTCCTGTTTTAAGCCCTGTTTCCAGCTTGTGCAGGCTTTACAGGTGGGCCACCTGGGCCCAGAGCTGTTCTTTAACCCCTTGCCCTCCAGTATGGGGTTTGTACATGCTATCACAAGTCACTACTGTGGCTTTTCTCCATAATAAAACACAAAAGGTGAAATCCTGCCTCTTTTGAAGTCAATGACAAAACTCCCATTGATTTCAGTGGAGCCAGGATTTCATCCAAAGAACTTGCCTCAAAAGGAAAATATTAGAGTACACTGCATAGTAGAGCCCTGCACGGGACTATTTTTTAATCCCAGTCCTACCCGCTCCCGCTATTATTGCAGTGGGTCCTGTGGGACCCACAGATCCCAATCCAGCCATAGGGCTCTACATTAGTCTACATAGAGCTCTGCTGCATAGTGACAGAAACACTTTCAGACAAATAGATTTGTATCTGCATCAATACTTTCTATGATGAGTATATCATGTGGGGGAAGAGATTATTAGATGGGTGGAGGAGTAATGGGGTACTTGTAGCTCTGTTGCTTGATAACCTCTATATTTTAGGAATTTGTCCTAATTATAAATTATTTTCAGAATGATATTTTATTAACAAAAAGAGGACTGTCTGGGTGCATTTTTATAAACCTTGCACTTGCAATTACATTTGCATATCCCACTATCTTCCCTGTCTTTAATCTAATCTTCTCCTAATCCATGAACTCTCTCAGGAGAACCTTCTAATTATGATTGTTTTATCTACATGTAATCACTTCATCTTTTTTCTGGTTTATTAGTCATAAAAACTGCATGTGCAAATGGGAGAATAATGAGACCGGGTATTATTAGCCATATCCGTGTAACTTTAACTGGTTCTAAGGTGGAACTATTCTTTTTTGTAATATTTCCTAAATATTTCTTTTTCTCTGCATGAATAAAGATTTTATTCGATGGGTGAGACAGAAATCAGCAAAAATTTATTTGTCCCCACCTCACAACAGGGTTTTTAATTTCATAAGAAGTGCAGTTTGGTCCTGATGTTGAAATCTGTGAAGTTCTGCCAAAAATCTATGACAATTAACCCCCTCCTCCCTTCCCCCAAAAAACCTTAACACAATAAAAATGGAAGAGAGGGAAGACTCATCCAGAAGGAGGTGAGATTCATTCTTAGATTTATAGCCAGAATGGACCACTGTGATCCTCTAGGACATCCTCCACAACACGGGCCACAGAACTTCCCTGAATTAATTCCTAGAGCTGGAGTATATCTTTTACAAAAACATCAAATTTTGATTTAAACATTTCTAGTGATGGAGAATCTACCACAACCCTTGGTAACTTGTTCTAATAGTTAACTATCCTCATTGTTAAAAATTTACCTTATTTCTAGTCAGAATTTGTCAAACTTCAACTTCTAGCCACTTGAACTTTTTAAGCCTATTCAATCTTAGAATCACATCTCGTGTCTAAGCTCCTGAAAGACAGCAAACTGTCCTATTGTCTGCTTGTCTTGCAGAATGTTCTTTTCATTCTTCTTAGTATAGAATCCCTGACAAGGATTCTCTGCCTCCCTGGGACAACTGGAGATCTCTTCATGGGCATATTTGTTTTGTTTATAGCTTGGGCTGAGCAGCGACCCACAGGTGTGTTCTGCACACCTTTCCATTCCATTCAACCAGCTAGATCTTCAGAGATTCCTTCCATAGTTCCCACACTGAGGACCTAGTAATGACTGGAAACCTCTAGCTGTGTGAGAAGCTCGTAGCTCCAGGTTTTCTTCTCTTTGGTAGTCACAGTATGCCCATTCCTTATCTGCTTCTGGCTCTGTAGATCATCATCTCATCCTTTTGCCTCTGGTGGTTATCAATTGCCAAGCCTCCTCTCTCATTTCCTCTATCTGTTTCCTTGGTGGCCAGTTCATTTCTTTCTTTGAACCTGAGGTAGTGAGGTTTCCAAAATCTGCTCATCCAAGAACTCCTTAGATTCTCCACAGTATCTACTCCACTCCAACAACCCTTTTTTACAGCATAGTCACAACTTGTACTTCATACTCAGGAAGTCCCTTTCTCTGGCTTCAGTCAGGAAACAGAACATTGCACATCTGTTGCAAGTCACAACCACTGTTCCATCACTAGATCGTGTATCATGCATTGTACTGTTCGTAGAAAGCTAGCCTCTGACATTCCTCCTCTAAACCCCCTTCAAAACTTTCATTTGCCACTACTGTCAGATAGTGGAATCACTGAAATCAAAGTTTAAAAGGAAAAACAACACTCCAGAGGGATTTAAGGCAATTCATTGACTTCAGTAGGACTACCCAAGTATTTAAACTTAAGAATGTGTTTTAGTTCTTTGCTGGATCAGGACCAAGATGCTCAGAACCTGACAGGTCTGAGTGCTAAGATCATTAACCACTGACAACTTAAATAAGTTCCACACCACTATTTATAACCTTTGCTGCTTGAAACACCCTTGAGAGGAATGAGAGAGAGAGCGAGCAAAGGAGTTTCCTCCTTTCAGATGAAGTGCGCGGGTGAAATCCTGCCCTTAGTGAAGTCAATAGCTCAACTCTCAGAGTACGCCTACATTGCAATAAAATACCTATGGCTGGCCTGTGTCAGCTGACTCAGACTCGCAGGGCTTGGACTACAGGGTTATAAAATTGCAGTTTAGCTGTTCGGACTCAGGCTGGAGCCTGGGCTCTGTGACCCTCTCCCCATGTGGGGTCCCAGAGCCCAGGCTCCCGCCTGAGCCTAAATGCCTACACTACAATTTATAGCCCTGCAGTCCGAGTACCGCAGCGGACCTGGGCAAATGCAAGTGTTTTATTGCATTGTAGACATGTCCTCACTGACTTCAACAGCACCAAGACTTCATTCCAGGTGACAAATACAAAATTATACTTCTGCCCCAGAAAGAAAATATCATAGCCAAAAGAGAGACTTTGTTCTGCTTAAGGGCTCTTCATTGACAGCAAAGACACAATATTTTGCCAATAACTGTGACTTAACATGCTTGCTCTATTTCTGGCACCTCGCACTTGTTCTTACAAACCCCAGAATATTATACCAACACACCCCTTCCTTCCCATAAAAGCTAACATTTTTGCATCATTGTTATTAGTCACGCCCAATAAATGATGTAAACCAAAGATATTAACTGAGCTGAACCATGCTAAAATTGGTAACAAGCAACAGCCATGCCTGAAAACTAGAGCAATATACGTGTGTGTGTGTGTGTGTGTGTGTGTGTGTGTGAGTGAGAGAGAGAGAGAGAGAGAGAGAGAGAATATGACAGATCAATTTTAATTCCCAGACACAATCAAGGCCAGATCCTGTGAAACTTTGCTTGCTCAAGCATATCCATTGGCACACAACAGTAAAACTTTGCAGGACCAGGCCCTAAATTTATAATGTCATCAATACAATTGGCAGCAACACCAGAAATTAGTCTAGCGCTAAGTTAGAGGAGGTAAGAGACAATGATAGAATACTAGCACAATTGCCATTACTGCATTTTCCATCTCTTTTGCCCTCCTTCAGTTTTCCATTTTGTTGTCTGATTGATTTTTTTCATCTTTTCTTTTCTACACCAAACTTTTGTATGTGAGTGGGAAATAATTATATAAGAATGCCCTTTCCACCTCTTATGAATTCTAGAATTCAAGCAAAAATGGACCCATCAGCATAACTCATGTTCATCATCCAAACAGATGAAATATTTAATTTATTTCAGAGTTGCAGATTCCTACCACCTCTGAAAATGAAGTCCCTATTTAGGTGCCCAACTTTAGGCACCCAACTTAGAAAATATGTGCTTTGGTGTATAAAATATAATGAGCCTTAGCTGGTACTCTGGGTTACAGACAGCTTTGCAAGACTCGAACCATCAGACTGCACTGACCAAGCATGCAAAGCCTTACTAATTGCTTAAAAGACCGAGGAAAGTCTTACTGTATAAAGGCAATGGGGATCATTTGTGTTTTCCTCATCCACTGCCTCTAGTTTATAGTCTTCATATAGAGAGAGACGCAGTTAACAAAACAAGGGACTAATCAATTTGCATGATGGCACAATTTAAATACTACCAAGTTGCAGTTGTGTTTGGAAACACATTGCTTTAAAAATAACACAAACACAAAATAGAAATTGCCCCCTGGATGCAAATATCAGCCAATGGTCTTTGTTTGTGTGGGGACTGTGGAGACAGAACTAAATCTTCCATGTGATGTGTTGCTGAACTTTAAATATCCTTCTTTTTTGGCTTATACAAAACTACCAGTGTGAGTAATTACTCTTTTTTCCACACTAGTGTCTAAGTTGCTAAATGTTCATAATATAATTGTTTGACATAAGAATGCTCCCTGGCAAGCTAACTAAAATGATAACTAGGGATGAAAAAAAAGAGAAGATACTCATTTGAATTTCTTTTGATAGAGAATGTTCGCTGAACATTTCTGTTGCAAGAAAATTATGTTGAATCAATTTAAGTTTATACCAAGCAAAGTACAAAGGCCATCCATTGCTGTTGTGATACTACTTTGAGGAATATCCAATTAGCATCAAAGTATAAAACATATAAATACTGCTTTGTCTTTTTAGATTTATTCATTCTATTTTTTTTTTAAACCATGGTCAGATATATGAGTCTCTTAAACAAAGCAGACAATAGTAAAAGCACAGGGGACTACCATATTTATAGTATCTTCTAAAGGCTAGATTTTAACCAGTCATGGGATAAAACCCCAAAAAGCAAAATTTGTGTTTTAATTGTACCCCTAACTCCCTGATATCACCCTCTAGCTTAGCCCAGCTGAATTTTTTTCTGTACAAGGCAACATCTACAAGGGAAATAACAGAAACCCACCCCTGTATCTTCATTTATAAATAAGTGTCCAAATCCTCACTCATGACCAAGAAGTGGGTACAACTAGGAGGAGGTAGTGACTACACAGGTAGCTTAAAATAACCTTTGTACTTGCCCTGAATCTTGACTGAGTCTTTGTTGGGCCAGTCCCAGCTTTGAATGGCTACACTAGGTTGAAACATCTCAGGCAGAGAACACTGCTCACACCCCCTTTTCCCAGGTCAACTCTTCTATTCAAGTGGCCAGGAGGGTGCGGGGTACAGAAGCCTCAATGCGGGCTCTGTGCAACCAAATTGTCTCCCTATTTGGGTATGACCCCTCCTTGGCCAGCTTCAGGCCTTCCTTTGATCCAGCAGCCTGACATGCAGTGGCCACTGCACAGGGGAGAATTTGGCCCAGGGAACCCTGAGAGGAAGGTTATTTCACTGAATTAACATAATTCACCCTAAGCCAATCTTTAATATTTTCCTGAGTGCAGTAATTTGTGTCAAACTGAACTCAGTTTGGCACAGTAATTGAAAGGCAGCTATATCTTATGCATCATTTGGAGTTTTAGCTAGGAAATCTTAGCTGGCAGGCAAGATTGTGTTGCTCTTTTGAGTTAAGACAGGTTGATTGAATAACCTACTATGTGTATGTGCCTATGGAAGAAACAGTATTTAATGTCTTTAATTCCAACTTTCAAATGAACTTTATTGGTAAAATAATTATTTTGTGGAAAATTCCCATTGATCCAGTATTGACAAGGAGAAACTCAATTCTGTGACAGTTGACTATGTTTTAGTTTCTTTTTAAACTTTGTAATTCATTTTCAAAATCCGTTTTAGTCACCCTTAGTCAATAACCTATTAGTGGAAAGCAAAAAGGAGAAAAGTAGCGTTTCTCTAAATGGAAAACACTCAGAATCTCTTACCAGCACAGTCACCACACGCAGAACCACCCCACGCATGTTATTCTCCAGTTTTCTGTCTGTTAGTGACCCATTCAGACCAGTGAGAGGATTCCAGCAGCCAAGCTGAAAAATAAAATACAATTTGTCACCTCATTGTCCATAACATTTTGTCAGTCATTCCTGTTATGGAGCTTTAAATGGGAGCAACAGAAAACCTTCCAGAAAAAATGGGATGGAAAGTCAAAAGGGGGTTTGCCCAGAGATTCATTTTTAAAATGCAAATTAGGAATATCAGTTTCTGCTTTTAAATACCATGTGCAGTGTATGACATCATCCAGGGCAGTGGAGGATATTCATTGCTTTAGAAGGGTGAGGACTTCTGAATTAACAATTTAAAATGTGAGATGACTATAACAATACCTACACCTCACTTCCAGTGATACACTAATTGGGAAAATAGTAGTCAACATAATTCTAGCATGTCATTTGCTCCAGCACATGTTTTCTAGTGGAACTTTGAGAAAAAGAGTTACATTAGCTTTAATTAAACCGCATATTGTTCATTGATAAAGAAACAGTTACCATATTTAACTAAGCTAAAAGTCTCATTTAAAGGTGATTGAGGGAAAGATCATCTGACGGGAAAACTATAGTGTCCATGGAGGATCTGTAATAGATGATGCAGAAAAAGAAAGAATATTTGTTTACTTTGTATAAATAATTAAATATTCATTAGATATTAATGCCCTTCTCCTTGGGATTTCCATTGGCTAGCTTAAGCTTCTGAGAATCCCTTTCTTAGGTGCCTAACTCTTTCCATACAATGCATGGGGAGCCAGGGTGTCTAACTTGGGGCTGCGAATTCCACTGTGCAGGAGGGTGCATAGGAATTAGGTATTGCAACACATAATACCCCTTTGTAGCTCTAGCCCCTAATCAATATCTTTAAGATTTATGTTTTTCCATACCCTCCTGGACTGAGAACATGCTTGGCATTGGCCCATTTCTGCTCCCACTGAAGTCAACAGGAGTTTTATCATTGGCTTCAAAGGGAGCAGAGTTAGAGCAATGCTGAGCAATCTGTGTTGATGTGCCCTTACTATTACATTGCAGTATGTTTGTTTATAGTCTCCCAACACCATTACCTTTCTGGTAAGCTTCACCAAGCAATCTGATTCAGTTGAAAATCATATTTGTTAAACCACATTACTAGCCACAGCACAATGAAGGGTTTTAATTCAAAATATTTACCTAGATGCATAAATTTTATCATAAGATGCATCATTACCACCTTACAGTGTTAATACAACCAATCGTTCGATAAAGCCTGCATATTCTATACTAAAATATTTTAGAATATGGTGCCAATTGCTAGGTTCAGCTGTAAAAACACATTAAATTCATTCAGTGATATGTCATTCTTAGTTATATAAAGAAATTAATTAGAACTTAAAGCCAATTAGCATATCCAAATGTGCTGAAAGTCTAATTACCATAGATATTGTACTCTTGCCAAATATAAAACCCTATGAAGTTTGAGAAGAGCCTTTGTTCCCTTTTGAGGTCAGTTGAAGTCCGTTTTTAATTATGTTCATTAATGTGTACATTTTGTATATAATTAACTTTACAGCTCAATCCTTTCTAGCATTTTTTTTAAAACAATGCCGCTATGAACTAAGCAATGGAAGTTTATCAGGAATCTCTTTTTCCTGTTTAAAAGGTACATTTTGTTTTCAATTATGTTTATTTAATTTTCAATTCAATTATTCCTTTTATGCGGTATAGTCATGTTCAAGACGTATGAACAGACCCTTGCCAAACTAAATTGGATGTTAATTTCAGGGATAGCATTGCTGAAATTAGGTGAAAATCAATCAACTTTTTATTGATGACAATTTGAATGTGTTTTTGTAGCAGGAGTGACTATATCTATAGCTGAAAAGAAAAGTACATTACCAAACTCTGAGCATCCTGCATATATTTTCCTTCAGTTATGCCACTGGCCACACCAGTTTCAAAAAACATTTATTGTGTCCACACCTGCTTTTCTTAAATACTGTTCTTTCCTTGTTATACAGTTAAAATGACAGCATAAGTCAACATTTATTAAGCAATACAGCAATTTTACGTTAATTCTGGGTTGATCTGTACAGCAACAGCAGATGTCAATATATGGTTGATGGGAAATGTTGACTAAACACAGTATTCATCTTTGGCATCTCCAGATGGATTCTGTGATTTGAAGTGCTTCGCGCCTTAGATGTTGTTTCTTTCATTTTTTTTCTTGACAAGTGTCATTCTGGTACACATTTGGAGATAGAATGATGAAAGTCTTAAACTTGTCAGTGTTTCACTTCATTTATGATGTCTTTTTGATCATGAGCCTGGTAGCTCAGTTCCTCTTCCTGTTGTTACTTCTGCTATGTTAATATTTCTTTTATTTCACTGTCAGTGTTGATCACTTATCTTTCTCTCATGGGCCATTTCTACATCTTCAAGAATTCTGGCCTCTGTGGGTTGCCAGTTGTGGAAGGTCTGTGATTATCAATCTTCTTAGATTTAGTTAAAATGTATAGTTTTGCAATTTCAGGACACTGACTGATACGAAACTTGGAACACAATTAAATGTGCAATACATTCACTATAGAATCTCATGTTCTGCCTGCTCATCTTCTCTGCCACCTCCATGGCCATATATAGAACACAAATATTTCTTATGAAAACAGTGAATTCTAATGTATAGGCTTAGGGAGACTAATAATCTTTTGGCACAGAGCATCATCTCAAGTCTACTGATATAAACCCGTTTTGTGACCACATTGTGTGATCGTCATAAATAAAAATAACCCAATAATAGTAATGCATTACTTTAATGTAGTGCATGCCATTCTAACAGATCCTCAAGTGCTCTACAAACTTAGAGAGATCTAAAAATACCTACGAATCACTTAATCCAACACTGCAGCCACCCTCTGAGGTTAAATATGGCATGCACATCAACACTACACAATACTTTAGGGTGGGACACAATTAATAGAAGCTGCAGGAGGAATTTGAGAAAAATGTCATTACCACATCCACAACTAGAATTTGGTCAAGACACCATGATTAACATGCCTCCTCTAACACAAAGTTCCTTGGGATCTTCAAAGCACAAAAGTGGTCAAGTTTTTATAAGCCATCCAAAAGTCAGCATTGCTAGCATCATTCTGAGGAACTGGTTTCATGATAATTCAGAAAAAAGTCACTTATTGAATAATCAGCATGACTTTCTTCAGCACCACGGTGTTTCCCTTTCAGGTTTCTGCCTGGCTGCAGATAGTTAGTTTGTGAGGTCTTATGAGATCATAACCTAGGGTGGTTATAAATGCTGTCTTAAAACTAGATAGATACTTCCTGCCTCCACTCCAAACTCAAAAGAGTGGAAGAACAGAAGCCTTCAGTTACACAGGAATAAAACTTTAAACTCTCCCTAGATTAATTAATTAATTAATTAATGGAGATATCCCATCTCCTAAAACTGGAAGGGACCTGAAAGGTCATCGAGTCCAGCCCCCTGATGAAACGTGTGTGGCAAAGACATGAAATTGGGTACACAACAACAACAAAAAATAATGGAGGAAGAAGCATGAAATGATGTGGGGGCTTATTTCTTTAACATCTATAAAGTTTGCTCTGACTTCAGTCTGAGCAATATACTGGAATAAAAAGGAACATCAATCTAGTTTTGTGTGGAAGGGAGGTTCTTAGCCCTTGTGGGTGAGGAATAGAGTCCTGTGCGGGTGCAGAGATTCAATTAAAGGGTAACCCTAGTTCAGGTCTGTGAATCTGGCCCCAAGCAATGAAGGAAAATGGCTGTAGTGGCTCAGCCATATTTGCAGCAAATAAATTGATTGGGTAGTAAAGTGAGAGCCTTAATCTTCCAGAGCTTGATTAAAGGAACAAGTGGATTCATAATGATTTCATATTAATATTGTATAGTGGCAGTTATACATTTTTTCCTAAAATTATGTTAAATATTTAATTTTTTCCTTCACTGGAGCTTAGACAATAGTCAGCTAGTAATGGTGATATTAAAATCTCATAGAACATATTGTGTTCAACACACTGTTTAATACACTTATATATAGTATAGCAGTTCTTGCATCTCCTACACGCTATATCGGGAAGGCTATAGAATTCTGTACATGCATTTCTTTTATTTATTTATTTTTTTAAGTTGTTTTTTTTTAATTTAATTTGCCTTTAGGCTAAAAGGCACATCTTGCACCCTTGAGCTTTGCAGTGCTACTTTCCAGAAATTTTAGAAGTTAAAAAAGAGCGCAAATACTCAAACCTAGTTTGTTTCTATAGTTTCTGTGGATTATAATAGTCTTTTCTTTAGTATTGTATCTTGGAGCCAAGTACAAATTGTCTAAATAAGAGTTTCTTTCTTTAAAGCCATAACACATGCCTTTGGGACTTCGGTACGCTGGGGGCTGCAGTCACCTATGTCCCTAAAATGGTCTGAAAATCATGATTGGAGCAAAAAGGCTGAAGAGCAAGCTGTGGCTGGCTGGGTCGGCAGCTATAAGAAAGGCCCTCTACCAGGCTAACAAAGGAAACATACATTTAAAAAAAAAATCATGCCCCCTCCTGTGTCTGTGCGTTATATATAAGGTGGCATATGGCATCCAAGTATACAGAGTAAAGGAGCAAGAAGTGGTGAGAAGATGACGTATGAGTGAGTGTCTCAGAAGATGAGTGACAGCTGACAACTCTGGTTTTAGTGTTTACAAGATTTCACTACATGTTGGTTCAGAGGGTTCATGCTATCACATGTTCAATAGACTATGGAGCAAAAAAAAATCTTGTCCAAAAATTTTAATAACTTTTTGTGTGTGTGCACGCAAACACTGCCTTTAAGCAGTAACACTTATTCTGTAACTGTAAGAAGATTAATGAATACCACGTTCATTGAAAATAAGCTCATTGATGTTTGCATATTTTATAGGATCTTAATAGTACCAAATAAATTCAGGTTTGTATAAAATTTAAATACGGTCACTTTTGATTCTTAATTGCAAATGCTTGGCTCCAATCTCATTAAAACTTATAATAGCTTAAAAAGGCATCTGTCAGCCTAAATCATTTAAATTCTAAAGAACATTAGGGTTTGTAATTGAACTTTTCCCCTTTCAAGCTGTGCCACATTGCATCTTTATGAAATCAAAGAGGAAAAGTGCTCAGACAAAGATACTATATTCAACTCATATTAGATCACAAGTTATAGGATATTTGTATCATAGTAAAACCTTTGATCAAATCTGATCAATGGCAAACAATGAGAAGTACTGTTTTTCAGTGAGTTCTGTGCGATCCCTTTCTGCAGGACGCAATGAAATGTGCAATGTACCCTTCAGTTTATCAATTCCCTCATAGTAGAACATTCTTCAACAGTCTCTCTGCTCACCACTCTACCTAATAAGGTGCATTTGGCGTATTTGAGCTTTCAGAAAGGGCTTGATCAAGTTGAACAGCATCATGAAATATTTTCTCTATTGGAGGGCTCAAAAATCTAGGGACACAACTTAAAAAAAATAAGGATGTTAATAGTAAAGAGCAAATGCAGGAAGCACTATTTCATTCAAAGAGCAATAAGCATATGAACAGGTTTCAAAGGAAAGTCATCCAAGCAAACTGTATGAGTAAGACTAAGGCCATGTTTACACTACCACATATGTTGGCAAAACTTATGTTGCTCGGGCTGTGAAAAAACACCCCCCGAGCAACATACATTTTGCTGGTATAAGGAGTAGTATGCACAGCACTATGTCAGCGGGAGTCCCGCCAAGATAGCTACTGCCGCTCCTTGGGAGTGGTTTAATTATGTCGATGGGAGAACTCTCTCCCATCAGCATACAGTAGCTACACGAGAGATTTTACGGCAGCGCACCTGCATCGGTACAGCTGTGCTGCTATAAGAGCTCTAGTGTAGACATAGCCTAAGCAGCAGTTTGGCATTTTTCTACAGACAGAAATGGTTGAGGAATACTGCTGCAAAACTGGGAGCCTGGACCTTTATTTTCTCAGGTAGAAAACATAGTACACAGGCAACAAATGTGAAACTCCAATGTTCTTGAAAGGAGAACAGATTTTAAATGAGAGTAATGTATCAGTTAATCTTGAACAAAGACAGACACAACACAGGGAGCACAGAGTAACTCAGTCCTGCGTTACACAGAGCATGGGTGTACTGCCATGAAATTACTTCTTCCTAACAGCACATGTACAGTCAGAGTGAGTGTGTGGAGCAGCGCACTTTATTTGCAGGCTGAAGAGTGCAGTTATGTCTGTGTCTCCTCAGACATACCCACTGACTGCTCCCCCATCCCTTTCTTTATTCATCAGAGAGAGGGAATGATTAAATGTGACCAAATGCATCCCTGTATTCAAATCTTACACAATAATCTTTGTACAAAAATATGTCTTGTGAGGTATCATTTGAAAACTAATCACTCACTGGTCAATATCATTATTATATAATGCTGCTACACACATTTTATGTAAAGTTACGAATATAGGCTGAAATCATGACTGAAGTGTGTTGACTAGACTAGTCAGGGGAGTGGGTAAACCTATTTCAAAGACAATGGACAAACTGATGCTTCGAGCCAGGTGTCATCAAAATTGATGGGAAATTAAACATCAAGTGGCCATTTTCTGGCAAGGAAGAGGAGCTGGAACTAACAGATCTGCATCTTCACAAACAACAGCATGGAAGCTCTTTCACCAAAAGACTCTCTGTTTTCAGTCCTCAGTTAAAAGAAATGTCATGTAAAGGTATCCTGCAGGATAAGGCATTTCAAATGGTGACTAAACTATAGAAGTGAGGGACACAACACCCCAATTTACCTCTCTCTTTTTCCATCTCTCTCCTTATCCATCTCTCTCCTTTTCACCTAAGAAAACAAATGAAACAACCTTTGGAGTTTGAGAGCAGATCCTGATCTGAAATTTGAGCAGACCTGCTGCTGGGAGCCTGTGGTAAGAATTGTATTGTGAACCTAGTCTAGTTTGTTAAGTTTTAGCACTGGGAAGCATTTTATCTTTATTTCTCTTGTAACCTTTTCTGACTTTAATGCCCTATGCTTGTACTCACTTACAACCTCTCTCTTTATAGTTAAATAAGCATGTTTTATTCTTTAATCAAAATTAATTCAGTGGTGTGAATTATGGGGTTAACTCCATTTGGGGAAACAAATTGTTGTATATTGAACCCTTAAAAGGTCAATGGACCTAATATAGCTGGACAGTGTAGAACTGGGAGTGTGTTGGGGTAACTGTGCAAATGGTAACCAAGGCTGCCGGAAGCCAGAGTGTGGCTGGTGTTTGGTGACAGGCTGCTAGGGTCAGAGTTGCTTACCCAAGGCTCTGGCTATACACACACACACACACTAACAGTGTGTGACCTGCATGCTGGCAGGCTGTTTGTGAGTGACCCAGGTGGGAGTTATAGCAACAAAGCATTGCGAGACATCTCAGGTTGCAGGGCAAGGGTGACACAGTGTGACACATCCCAGAATGTCACACTAAGCTAGGGGCAACAGGCTTACTACTATCAGTGCAGACGCTACAACTTATTTGCAACTATATCACTGGATTGCACAATTTTGTACTCCTTGTTGTTCAGCATGAAAGACTTGCAGGCTCATTCTGAATGAACTGTACAGAGAATGAAAATGTTTTAACTAGCTTGAGCCACTCCCTATCGATTATGCATGCCCTGCATGGTTCCCATTCTTTGGGACTAAGATGTCACTGCATCCAAACAACCACCTCAATGGAAAAACAGGCATGTTTATTTTTGTTATTTGAGAACCAACAGTTCACGTGAAATACATGACATGTATTGTGAGTGTGTATAAGAACAGAGATCTCCATGACAACAGGAAACGGACAGAGTCATCATCCTAATATTGTTCTCAAACTCTGTGCTACACAAAAGATAACATGATAATACGTGCAGCAGCAGTACCAGATGATAAACCACTTTCTGCTCGTTGGCCATAGTCCCAAACCACAGAAATGGGAAATGTAGAGATTGAAACAATCTTTGCTTACACATAGATCAATACCCTGTTCCTAAAACTCAGGATTTATTCTCAGTGTTGTTAGAAAGAAAGAAGTTTACTAAGCTGGATCTGACACATGATGCTGGCTAGTAACTCAAAGCAGCTATTTGTCACCAATAGGTTAGAAAATATTATCCTGTTATAACCAAATACAATAGGGTGCCACCAATTTTTCAGTTCATTATGGACCAGATAATGCAAGTAATACATTGGATCATATATTTTCTGTGGATTGGAAGTAAAGAAAATATTTCCCCCCAAGATACTGCAACTTACTTCGGAGATAGTACTGATGATGAAGCAATTGTCCAGTAAGAGAAAAACATGAAGCAATAGAGGTAGTAACAGTATGGAGGAATGAGTTGGATATTTCTCCAAGATCTGTGCACAGAGAGCACCCTCTGCTAATGGATCTCTTCTCGCCCATGCATGAGGGGGCTGAGGGGATAGCCTCATTCTCCTCTTCTTGATGTTGCGAAAGTCCCCATGTGCTCTGTTTGAGGTCCTGCATCTATCACTGGTCACAGCTTCTGAAGGGAATAATTGCAGCTACCCAAACTCAGACAGACTTGTTGGGAGTAAGCATGGTTGACGGGGGAGGGATAGCTCAGTGGTTTGAGCATTGGCCTGCTAAACCCAGGGTTGTGAGTGCAATCCTTGAGGGGGCCACTTAGGGATCTGGGGCAAAATCAGTACTTGCTCCTGCTAGTGAAGGCAGGGGGATGACTTTTCAGGGTCCCTTCCAGTTCTAGGAGATGGGATATCTCCATTAATTTAATTTAATTTGATCCACAGTGTGCTGTAGCTCAGGACCACCAGGGAGGTACAGGCATGAGGCCTCATATGTGAGGGGGTTGCACTCAGAAAAGCCAGAGGAGGGGTTGATTGAATCATGACAGCAGCATGGAAAGAAGACAGCATGACTGTCATATTTCATGGTGAATCAAAGATATTCTTTCAAGGTTGCACAGGGAAGTACAGGTAGCTGTAGAATTCAATATATGAATCGTCTTTCCTGGATGTGTTATTTAGGTTGACTCAGGATGTAGCTACAGAAATCCTCACGTTATTTCATTTAGCAGTAAACATTATTACTCAATTTTACAGATAAGGGGAAAAAACAAACAAACTAGAGCTAAAGCATCTTGTCCAAGCTGACCAAGTGTGACAGATGGGATCAGAACTCAGCAGTTCAATGATCCCATTTCACTTACTAAGCGAGATGACTGGAGAACGTTGTTACATCTTTTGGAGCGACTACATTCTAGCTCCCAGTGTTCCAAAAGCAATTACAAATGCAGTTTCACTCCTTCCTCTAGGTGCAGCGAAGATGAAAATGCCTGTCATTTTTGTGGCTAATGAATGCTCTGATAAAATCAATCTGTTCATGTCAGCATTGGCTCCTCTTCACCACTGGCTGTGGCCTGCCCATCCTTTGTAGAGCGTACATGCAGATTCTACTGGAAAAGGTAACTCTAAAAAGACACTTAAATGCCTTAGGCTGAGACAGTGCCAATGTCAGGCATAGTCACTTCCAAAAACAGCAGGTATGTTGGAAATCCTCTTGGCTGCTTCACACTGTTATAAAGCAATGTGATTTGGAGGAATAGCCAGTCATTGTACACAAGTGGAGTAGATTCCAAACATCCATTTAATTTCTTCTTTACTTTTCCTCTTTTTATTTTTGTTATTTCTCTCCGCTCCATTTTGCTTCTTCTGCAATCCTTTACATTCCAAAGAGATCCTTTTTCTGTGTTTTTCCCCCACTGTGTTTTTGCTGCTCTAATATTACTCTTCATTTTTATGTGCATATATGCAACTCTTAATAATTGCAATAAATACAGTGAGATCAAATTGGTTTTCATCTTAGACAATGGGCCTGATTCTGGAATCGTTGACACGAATGCACCTCTGTTGGCTTCAATGAAGTTACTACTGCTTATTTACGCTAGTGCAGGTGTGAGCAGAATCAGGCTCATCAGGATTCCCAGAAATGAAGTTTAGTTTGCAGATCTTCAGAAGTGAAAGGCTAGTGCTGTAACCCATTCCATCTCTCCTCCCTTTTTTGAAGTTATAAAGACAAGGGTTCTTCTGTTATTCCATTCCTATTTCAGGGCTTGCTTCCATAATTACTCCAAGTCCTGAGTAAAAGACAACATACAGTTGTGCTGCCACAGGAGCAGACCAGACAACAAATTGTGATTCAGAGAGTCATAATTTTGTCTCAAAGGGTGGAAGTAATCTTGGTCAGCCTAGCGCAAATTAGGAGGAAGAATCAAGGTTCTGCTGGGCCACTTGCATGGGGAAGAGTGTAAGAGTCCTATGGAGGCTGCTTTCTCCCCTGCATTGTGACCTGCGTTGCCATTAGCCCATGCTGAGGAATGAAGGGAATTTTACATGTTACTCCCTTGGGTGAGTATGTAGGGTGAGCCAGAATCTCACCCAAAATGATTATTAAATGGATTTACTCAAATTTGAAAGAGAACTAGAACTACGACAGTTTGTGCATCTCACCCAGAAATACATTTGTGCTCTCCCTCAGAAGCAGTCAGGTATGTGTGAAGTGGTAGCAAAGTAATGGTTCTAACTTAGTACTGACTGGACTTCACTGTTTGTCTGAAGAAAGAAAGTTTGGATTGGAAAAGGAGGGAACTGCATGGGATTATTATTATTATTATTATTTTGGCCTGGAAAGAGAAATACTTTTTAAGGGACTGGAGACTGGAATGGCTGATGTAGTCAGTGTACAAACTCACTGCTCTATACAGCAAATGTGTTTGTTCTTATTACAGTAAATAAGCTTGTCAGAACAATCTACCTATCTTAAGCATTTAAATCACAAGTGACATGCAATAAAATACACGATAGGTTTAAACAAAGAATCCTTGTGGAAAATAATAAACCATTAGTTTAAAAGATCAATTGACAACTCTAATAAGCTATTTCCAGAACAGCTGAATCAGTAAAACACGTTTTTATTACAGAGGGAAATTGCTGCTCTAATGTCTCTAGAGTTTGCCACAAAAATAAATTAGAAATATATCCTAGTGATTAAACTGTAGAAATGTATTATAAATCCATCTTGTATGGGATGGGAAATATATTTTCCAGTACATTATATTCCAACAATAGATCCTGCTTAGTATATACAATTCTGAACTTGTATAAAGATGATAATTTTAAGCCAATGAGATGGTTAAATTACTTTCACATTACAAAGCCTCTTTTGAAAGATGCTGCTGCACCTGGGGCAGTGATTATCTAACCATCTTGATACTTATGTACTCATCACAAAAGTACCTCTTCCACAAATGCTGTGATTTAATTTAAAGGGATACTGTCAATTTAAAAATCACACTTCTATCTGAAAATGCTTTAGTCTTGTAACAAGTAACATCTTTATAACTTGTAATTTATTAATAAATTGATATCTGGCCCCAAACCATCTAGCTGTGCATAATATTTATATTATCTTTGTACTCCTTCCCCTGTTCCTTCCCACTGTCTTTTGCACCCCCTTGTTGATCTTGTTGTAAATTTGATTGTAAGCTATTTGAGGCAGGGGCTGTATTTCCTAAGTGTTAGTAGATCACCTTCCTTCCACAATGAAACCTGACTGGCACCTTGGTCTGCTACTATAATTACAATCATATGAATGATTACCTACATTCATCTATACATGAAAAGATTAGATTTTTTCTCTTTTTTTCCCCAGCTTCAGCTACTCTGTGCATTTGACAACAGACCCAGAGCGGAAGGACCCCCGCTGCCAAATCCTCTGGGCAGCCCTGTTCTGGTCCAAGACTAAGATTCTAGGCACTATGATAATACAAATAAATAATAATAATTGCCTGATGCTTCCCATTATAAGAACCTGTTTTCAGTTGCTTATTACTTTGCCAGACTTTAATCATATGGTCTGAAATTTTCCATGCTGAGTGTCTGCCTTAGGTTGAGTTAAAGACTGTTTCATCATGCATATGCACAAGGGTAACAAAATAAGATTACATAGGCAGCCTTAATTCTGGCATTTCCTAACTTTTGAGTACTTGACTTTGCAATCTTCATAATGTTCTTTTAACACAGTTTTTGGGTGTAATAATAACCGGAGTTCTAGCAACAGCTAAAGTTAAGATTGTCAAACTGCTCCCCATCTCCATTCTAAATGCCCTTTTCCAGGTTTCTTCTCTGCCTGAGGCTGGATATCTTTCGTTTTTAAAAAAAGATGGTGTAACAATATTTCCGCTTTTTTGAAAATTCAGATTGTAGAAAAAACACACTCCACTTTTATCACTGTAAAGAAAAAAAGTATTGTGAACTCTTAACACTTCTAGCACATTAGGAGTTTGGGACATAAAGCTGAAATTCCACAGAGAAATAAATAGCCTCTCAGTGCTGTGAAAATTGTTGTTGGGTTTTTTTTTAGATCTTTTAAATACAGTTCATGCTGCCATTTCCTCTCTACAGTGTACTCAAGTTCAGCTACCAGACCACACTGGTAAAGTCTGTATACATTTTAATGCTTGCTTTGCTACACTTTTACAGCAAGGGAAAGCACGAATAAAATCACAGGTCAAAACAATGGAGTTATGCATTTTAGATGTTAGTATGTATATTACTGACAACCGCAGAGGTTGTTTTGAGTCTACACAACAATATAGGTATTTCTGGGTACTTTCCAGCACATAAATCCTATCACTCTGAAACTCTAATCCTTATATTCCAAGTGGGCTTTATAAGACTGCTTCTGATTGATTAGATGAATGGCAGCTGCCAACTAATTGTGGCAGGGGTATTAATATTTACCAGGTTTATCTTGGATGAATCCTTTTTTTGGTCAAGCATCCCGCTGAGAGCCAACACTGTGTAACATGTTCTGTGATACAAAGAATTCTTATTTCTTCTTTTGTACGGTGTATAGTACAGTTACTGTCTCAATACCCACTGTGAGGCATATTGTCTTTTTGAATGGGATAAGCTTATCTTATCTCCTGTAGGTTTGACTCAGTGATTTGTAAAATCTGAGGGCATCAGGCTTGCTGTTGTATTGTACAATTGCCGCTTGCATTTTGAAATCAAATTTGGATGTAAAGCCTAATCTGAATTAAGACAGTATTTTTCTACTGAAATTTAGAAGATTAAAAAAATAGGTCAACAAAAGCTTCTTATGAGTTCAGGCATTCAAGAAACAGTGTAATTTTTCCTACCCTATGGAGATAATACATAATAAATTTATGGAAGCAATACTTATACAAATAGCTAGCTTGTTCACTCAAAGCCCACTGAAGTCTAGGAGAGTCTTTCCATGACTTCAACAGGTTTTGGGTCAAGCCATTTGGTCTGTCAGATCTGCATGGTCACCACCATTTTGTTTTACCATTCCCGAAAACCCTTAACAGAGCTGCTGAATTATTCATGGTGGATAAATTACCTGACCAAGTTAACTGATCCCAGTTTCAGTGAATGTGTTTATTATTTTTAAGTATTCACTCAATAATTGGGATGAACAATTTTCAGCCTATGGGTTGTTGGCAAACAGTGCACTTCAACAACTTCATAATTTGTGGCATGTGATGTGTCATCACAGTCACCTTATTGTTTCAACTCTTTGATTGGATGACTGAAAGACAACAACTAAGTGGGCAAGATTCTGTGCTGCACCCCTAAGAGATATAGCAGAGAACTTGCAGCCCAGTAGGAGAGCGAGCTTTGCACCCCTCCAGTTATAGGCTTTTCCAAGACCCTGGCACGACACAGACAGCCAGGGGGGCTGTCTAAGATATGGCAGCCTATCTCTGGATGCCTATAGGCCATAGCACTGGTTGGAATCAAACACACATTTGCGAGCACTTATTTTTGTGGTATTCCATACTTCTAATCCTTAGGTTTCTAGCCCCCTTAGGATTCCCAGACAAAAAATGTTATTAACTGGAGTTAATGTAGAGAGACTATCAATAACCAAAGGGAAAAAAATTCTGTAAGAAACCACTGTAGTGCAATGAGTTGGGGAGAATTAGTTGGAGTGGGAAAAGAATATGTGGACATAATGTCCTAATGCTTTTGTAATGCAGCTTCAAAATCTGACTGGTGATTAAAACACAGGACTGGGAGTCCTAAAATCTAGCTTTTAATGCTAGCTCTGCCACAGACTTACTTGTTATCTCATGCAAAACACTTATAAGGACTTCTCTATGGCTCTATTTCACCATCTGTGAAATAGGGAATAATAAAAAAAAATAAAATTTAAAGCACTTCAATATCTCTGGATGGAAGGTGCCACAGGACCCTCTGTTGCTTTTTTCTGGATGGAAGGTACTACAAAACTGCAAAGTGTTATTGTCAGGAGGAAATTTTCTGCATCTGCAGAATATCTGATTATTCAGTCTGTATGTGAACAGACTAAAGAGGAGTTGGGGAGAAAAAATACATTCTGACCCATGACCATGTGGCAAGGCAATTCCTTCACAGCTGTTCTTGAAACCTATGTTTTGCAATAACATCTGAGCTCCTTCCTGCATCAGTTGCATAGGTTTTGAGGCTAATGGATCCAAGTAAATGCAGAGTTGTACAACTTCCCTGTCCCACTGTAGGGCCCTGATCCAGCAAAGCACTTAAGTATGTACCTAACTTTGAGCAAGTGAGTCATTTCAACAAAATCAATTGGACCACTCGTTTGAGCTGACCAGAAAATGGAAATTCCTTCCTGGACTGAAATGTTAAAAATGCAAATATTTTCACTGGAAGGGACTGTTGTATTAATTTAGATGGAATAAATGGACTAAAGGTGTTCACATAACCCAGTCACTGTCTGACATGAACAAGTGTTTCACAGGGTTTCGTATTCAGAGACTTCAGCCTGCTTAGTACTATGGCAAACACACCATTAAAAATCCTTTTAACTTTTAATTAAAGATTAATAAATAAGGAAAAACTTTTAAAGCATTTGAAATATCAAGTATTGAATAAGTCTTTCATTTTAGCAACTTCCCTTCTTCCTTAGCTAGCAAGAATTTTAGAAGGAACCCCTTCCCCCCTTGTTTGACAGTCCCTTAGATGGTATCAATGATGGAAATCACTGCCTTTTGGGGAAAAGAGAAGTTAGTTGAGAAGGGCTGGAGCTCTTGTTGTTGCTGTTACTATTAAGTCTGATCCCATGTCATCCAGGTGATTTGGGGGATTTAGCTGGAGCTGGTGGTGTCATCTCGGTCCCTGTCTCTGGCCTGGTCTGGCTAGGATATCAATCAGGGTTAGGATGAAGGTCCAGGGGATGGCAGCCATGCTGGGTGAAGCTTGCTTCAGTAGCCAGTTTTCCCCCCCAAAAGTCTCTTTCTTTAAGGACGTATAAAGAGAACTTTGGGTTTATTTTGTCCACCAATTAGGCCTGGCTGCCAACACACCAATTTTGGTGCACTGATTTCTCGTTCTACACCTCTCTTGTTTCCCAAGCATCATCTTAACATAGTCTTTGAGCTATAACAGTTTGGACTAATTCAGTCTTTCTTTTGTACCTTTTCCCACCCACATTTGTTGTTATAAGTTATTGTGACATTTTATGAACTTTCACTTACTTATCACAACTGGGGTAAATCTGTAGACCCAATCACCACAACAGTATTTCAAGGAAAGTTCAATTTTGGGAGAACCAAAACAAATTTTTTTGGCTTCCCAACTGCCTGCCTGGAAGAATGAGAAGTCTTCCAGCTCAGCTTCCAGAGAGGCAGAAAACTGGGGCATTCAGTCTCTCCCCCAGTTCCAAGACTAGAGGCAGGGAGCCAGGACAGTCAGCCTCCCTGCTTCCTAGACCTGGGGTGTAGACAGTGTCTCCTGACTTTCTGCATCTCTGGCCTTGGAGCTGGGATGTTGGAGGCAGGGAGGCTGAGTGCCTGGCTCTCTGCCTTTCTGGCACCAGAGTTGTGGGGGATGCTGGGAGCCACAGAGGCAAACCTTTTGGAAAGCTTCTGTCAATTTTACTGCGGTAAGGTGAAACTGACACAATCCTTCCAAACAGGCAGCCAAGGAGACATCATTTCTATTTTTCCAACAGAAAATCTAAAGTTTTTGGCAAAATTCTTTCACACAATTTCGTTTTTCCAGTTGTCATTGGAAAATCATTTAGACAAAACAATTTCAACTAGCTCTACTCCTCATGTATCATTTAGATATAGGCTCAGGAAGTTTGCTGTATAAGTGCTATTGGGCCCTTCCATAATTCAGGATGCCACCTAGATGGTTTTGAACCTGTCGGATGAGTTTTTGTGCTGCCTTGCTAGTTGCCAGTCAAAAGATGTAACATGCTAAGTTCTTTGCTGTGCATGCAATGATCTTGTAACTATCAGCCACGCTCATCATGTCTGGGAGAGCGAACAGCACATGTCCCATTTTGTGTATCAGGCCCTCACCTCAGAGTCATCAAATTTAAAGTCAGAAGGGTTCACTAGATCAGCAAGTCTGTAAATCACAGGCCACCGCCATCACATACACACTAAACCCAGCAGCCAAAATTAGACCAATTACATCCCACAGGAGACAGGCAGTGAATAGGAGGACCCGAAGTGCACCAGTGCCCAAGGACCCCACAATGGCAGGGAAATGATTAAGTGACATGTACACAAATGATCGTGGGAAGTGACCCACTCCCATCCACTGCAGAGCACCGGGTCAGGCCGTGGCTCTGCAACTGCGCTGCCCGGCCGCCCAGAGCGTTGCACCGGCGGTGCAGTGCGCTGAGGCTGCGGGGGAGGGGGAACAGCAGGGGAGGGCCAGGGGCTAGCCTCCTGGGCCAGAAGCTCAGGGGCTGGGCAGGAGGATCCCGCGGGACAGATGTGGCTCGCGGGCCATAGTTTGCCCACCTCTGTTCTAAAGCCTTGCATAATACTCAGGGCCGGCTCCAGGCAGCAGCTTGTCAAGCAGGTGCTTGGGGCTGCCGCTCCAGAGAGGTGCGGCACATCCAGGTATTCGGCGGCAATTCGGTTCTACGGTCCCTCACTCCGCCTGGGAGCGAAGGACCTCCCGCCGAATTGCCGCTGCAGATCGCGATTGCAATCGCGGCTTTGTTTTTGGTTTTTTTGGCTGTTTGGGGAGGCCAAAACCCTGCAGTCAGCCCTGATAATACTGAGGTCTGACTCACAGGTCTGTAATTGCCCAGATCACTATTTTTTCCTTTCTGAAATATAGGTACAACATTAGCTTTTCTCCAGTCATCAGGTACTATCCCCAAATAGATAGATTTATTAGAAATCCTTGCTATCAGACTAGCAACCTCATGTTCCAGTTCTTTCAGCATTCTGGGATGGAAATTATCCAGTCCCCCAGATTACATTTTTCTTCCACCTCAGATGTGTTAATTTACACTTCTAGATGCTCATTTACATCGGTCATACTGTCTTCATGCACACATATGTTCCATATTAGTATCCTTATTGAAAACCAAGGCTAAGTATCCATTTAAATTTTGGACCTTAGATATCTTTAACCTCCTTCCCATCCACACTGCATAGCAACCCGACCTCATCCATCCTTATTCTCTTTTTATTTATATAACTAAAAAAAACCCTTTTATTATTTATTTTAATTCCGTTAGCAAGAGTTAACTCAGCTTGACTTTTAGAACTTCTCACTTTATGTCTTATATTTTCTAATCTCCATAATGTATCTGTCTTTGCTGACTAACCCCTTTTTCCATTCCTTATAGGCTCTCTGCTTATACCTAATAACCTTTTTGAGGTGGTTATTCATCCAGCTGGATTGGGAGTCTTTCCCTACAAGTTTTGTTGATACCACGGTGGGTCTCTGAATGCTAGGGTCTGAGAACCAGGACAGACCCAGGCTTGCTAGCAGGAAGGGTTAAGGAATAGAGAGAGGGAGGCAGGGGTTCCTGGAAGGGGGCAGCAGGAGAGCTCCCCCATAGGAGCAGGGAACACCCAAGGCTTACCAGTTGGATCAGCATTAGGACCCTTTTTGCTGGTGGCATGGGTGTGGACCTGGGGCTGTTTTTTCTGAATCTCACAGGTGGCAAGCAGTATCATATATAATCCATACAGGACTGATGGGGAGGCCCCTTTCCAAGCACAGAGGATTCTGCAGATGTTTTATGTATGTTCTCACTGTGTAACTCCTGAGTAGTGCAGAGACTTGCACTGAACCGCCATATCTCACCAAAATAAATAGTATTAGGCATCATACTAAATAACAGCAGAAAAGAGCAAGAGAGAAAAATAAAGACAGAAAGAAAATGGACATTGTACTGGCAAACATTTGTTAGAGCCAATTATCTCAAGGAAAAATTTATTTCTTTTCTTAATCTTCATTATCTCTTTTCATCACAGTTTGCCTTTTTATAGGCTATTTTAAACCTTAAAAGCCAGGTTATCAACAATGGCACATTAAAGAGGCTCTATTCCCTTTCCACTTTGCTTTCTCTTTGAAACTCCAGGAAAATAATGAGCCTCTTAATGTATGTAGTTAAGGGTAAAATGCTGATATCTATAATGATAAGAAAGATCTTCCCTCAGTCCAGAGTCATGTTTAAATCTACATACTTAACAGGAATGTACGCTTTGCATTCTTTTTGGTACAAGGTTAATTAAGGAAATCCAGGTGAATTAAGAATGGTTAAAGTTAATGAGTTCTGAAACTCAACACAGTGAAAGCTTCATTCCTTCTTTCTTAGGATTGTCTATAATCACTCCAACTGACCTTCCTGACCAACCAAACACTATTCAGTAGGAATACCATGTAATGGTAAGACCCACATAAATGAAAAGATATGTACTCTTCTTACTTTTTCCTCAGGACTGCACAATACATTGCTCTGATTTTCAGAGATATTGAGCACAATTCCTGTTGACTTCAATGGAAACTGTAGTGCAACCATGAAAATATCCCTTAAATAAACCCTCTGGGCTTTATCCAGGCCCCACTAAAATCAATAAAAAGACTCTCATTGACTTCAATGGCCTGTGAACCAGGCTCCTTGTGTAAATGAGGGAAATTAGCCTAGTAGCTCTTCTCTGCACCTGTTCCAGTTTAAATTAATATTCCTACCTCGCAAGGGTGCTATAAGGAACATTTCATAAGTGCATTAATATTTGTTAGGAATTCAAACCATGGGGGGATGGGTGTCATAGAAGTATCTTGATAGATAATCCTATATACAATAAACACCCTTTTGTTTCCCACATAAATTGGCTGCTGGAATACTGACCTCCTTTTCTCTTTGTGCAAATTTTCTGCCCCGAAACTGGCCCAAAGTTCTATTAACATAGGTCCTGTATAAAAAGTAATATAGTGCTGCTTTCCAAACTTGACTTTCCATAATTTAGAATGATTGCATTTTGTATAATTTGGAGGTTTTAATATATAGAATGATTTATTAGGCATCGACACTTGCTTGGCACCGTGAAAAACGTAAGGGAAAGACACTAGAATAATTACTCTTTCAGAAGAAATATGGAGAGAAATAGAAAACTGGTGACTAGCAGATGGAATTCTATTAACGTTATTTGTTAATCAGCTGCAGAGATAACAGATTCCTCCTACCCCCCAGTTTGTACACAGGGAATTTGAATTTGAATTCCCACTGCTGTAAATAAGTACTGTACATTTAATTTTCTTTGTACCATATCATGAACTTGACACCGCAAACATGACTAAATTAAGTGCTTGCTAGTTTAAGTAGCTCTACATACTTAACTAACATTAAATATACAGGAATTTATGGTATTAAAACTCCTCTCATTACAAATATATTATACAAAAATATTTTTAGAAGGGTGCTAGTATTTCAAACTGAAATTCTGAGAGAACTATTGCCATGACAATAATTAACAAAAGTAATATGAGGATGAGCTAAGGCTTGGTCTACACTACCCGCCCCAATTCGAACTAAGGTACGCAACTTCAGCTACGTGAATAACGTAGCTGAAGTCGAAGTACCTTAGTTCGAACTTACCTTGGTCCACACGCGGCAGGCAGGCTCCCCCGTCGACTCCGCGGTACTCCCTCGCCGAGCTGGAGTACCGCAGTCGACGGCAAGCACTTCCGGGTTCGACTTATCGCGTCCAGACTAGACGCGATAAGTCGAACCCAGAACTTCGATTTCCAGCCGTCGAACTAGCTGGTAAGTGTAGCCAAGGCCTCAGCCTCTGATTAGCTAAGCATAGGCCGCTGAGCTGTAACAGCTGATATCTGTTGTATTTGTGGTTTATATTATACCTTGTAAATCACTTTGGAGCCAAAGAGATTTCCTAAGATTTTTATTAGTAGCTCTAACCTGGCAAGATGCCAGACAGCTTTCTTTGCAAGATTATGATCCATCAATGCATGTAATATCCCAGATGATGTCTTTTTCAAGGAATAATGATAAAATATTAAATATTTCATCTACATAATGAATTCCCTGGAAGAACTGTGTGTGATCTTCAAATGTGATTAATCACATCTTGTTGATTAATTGTAATTTATAACCTCAGAAATCTCTGCACCTTTTAGACAGCACCTCTCTTACAATGTACTGTACATCAATTTACCATCCCTTCCCCCAGCAAAAAGTTATATTGATAGGTACAAATGTAGGACCCAGTCCTGCACATGACTCAGCACAATGCAACTATTCAGGTTACAATTATGACATCAAAAGTGAAAAGGAAGTGAAACCTGAGTAACTGGTGATTTGACTTATTTGAAAAGGGAAGTGTATTTTAATTGAGAGGGGAAGTGAATGTTTAAGGCTGTTTTTATTTTGTTAACACCTAACTAACTACTGGAGCAAGAACATCTTTGTTTTTAAGATTCGAGCCTCCCAACACCTTCAATTATAGTCTAAAAGAGCTCCTAAGCCACATTTTTGAGATTTCCACCACTAAGACTTCCAGCAAAACCAGGAAGCTCCACACTTGACATCCCTGGTATTTCTACAGTAAAAAGAATTCAGGAAAGAAAGCTGCCTCCCTCCACTCCAAACTTTCAGGCCTTCTTTATACACCATAAAGCAGCACAAAAATGCATAAACCCATTTTTTTCCCCTTTAAATGCCATCTTTCAAAATTAGAACCCAAGCCTTGAAGATGACCTAGAATTTAACAGAAAACCTATAAAAGACATGCAGTATTGCAGTGATGAGTTTGTGTCAGTTGGTCTTGCCTAGAAAATGGCTGCTGCATGCTGAACCAACTAGACCAGGGGTCGGCAACGTTGGCACGCGGCTCGCCAGGGTAAGCACCCTGGCAGGCCGGGCCAGTTTTACTTACCTGCTGATGCGGCAGGTTCGGCCGATCGTGGCCCCCACTGGCCGCGGTTCGCCGTCCCGGGCCAATGGGGGCGGCGAGAAGCCGCAGCCAGCATATCACTCGCCCACGCTGCTTCTCGCCGCCCCCATTGGCCCGGGACGGCAAACCGCAGCCAGTGGGGGCCGCGATCAGCCAAACCTGCCACGTCAGCAGGTAAATAAAACTGGCCCGGCCCGCCAGGGTGCTTACCCTGGCGAGCCGCGTGCCAACATTGCCGACCCCTGAACTAGACCTTTTGGGTGGCTTTCGGAATCAGCTCAAGCACAATGCAGTATTCAAACAGACAACTGATAAGGAGAACATCAGAAGAAACTTATTTCCATACTGGCTTGGTCTGGGGCCCATCTGGTTAAACATAGAACAGGTGGGAGGGATAGCTCAGTGGTTTGAGCATTGGCCTGCTAAACCCAAGGTTGTGAGTTCAATCCTTAAGGGGGCCACTTAGGGATTTGGGGCAAAATCAGTACTTGGTCCTGCTAGTGAAGGCAGGGGGCTGGACTTGATGACCTTTCAAGGTCCCTTCCAGTTCTAGGAGATGGGATATCTCCATTAATTTTTATTTTTTTAAAAACAGGAAAAGTTTATTTTGAATAGTACAAGTGGAAAGCGTAGGGAAAGCAATACATGGTCTTGGAGATCTACTTCAAGATGGCAAATTAAAACTATTCCAGAAGGTACTGACTGAGTTTGGCTCATCAGATTTGAAGAGATCTGCCTTTAGGATGCTGTTTGAGAGAAGCATCGAAATGCTCACAATGCATTAATTACGGGATTCTCTACATACATCTGTTTAAATTTGTTCACTCAGCCTTCAACATCTAGAAAATGCTCAGTACACAGACACCATAAAATATTGGCTTGACTGGTTTGGGAACATATACGATGGGGAAACAATTAACCAGAGCATAACAACATATTCATTGTAGACATATTCAGAAGACTTCCACAAATATAATATTAAATATGAGGTAATAATATACAAAATGGTACAATGGGCAAGGTGGACTCCAGTGACAATTTTATATATTAAACACTACAATTCTGAGTCCTTTTAGAATGATGTGGCTATGACAGGAGTATATTATTATTAGAATAACATAAGGAAAGCAACTTTCAACCAGTTATGCCTGGTGATACAAACAGACTGAAAAGTTTGGGTAAACTAAAGAAAGAAAGAGGTGGCTTCTGAGAACAACTTTAGCTGCATCAACATATTTTCTCAAAATGCAGAAAAGTGTAACATCCTAAATAGAATAGGCTGTAGTAATGTTCTCTTGGAAATGCAAAAATATGGGAAAGTTTCTTATTCTCAGATGAATAGGATGCAGAAATAGGGAGAATCTGCAACCCATTACTAACGTGTGTGTAGACCAGACACTCCCTTTTTCTTAAGATTTGTAAAATGCAACTCAGATCCAGTCTCTCTCTCTCAATAGCTTTCGGATGTTGTGTAGTTTTCTAATGTAGGTGCATTTTCCTAATGGGGAAGAGCATTTTTTTTAAACGGTTTTTCTCCTCGATTTGTCTATGTTTGACTAGATCTTTCTCATCTTGTCTTTTCTCTTACTAGAGATTACTGTTACTAAGTAGTTGGTTTATATGAGTGTGTGTGTGCGCGCGTGCACACACACACGCTATTTTTTGCTTTATTATCTGAATTGCAGTAGTGCCCAGATGCCCTAATCAGGATTACAATTTATATTACAGTAGTGAGTAGAAGATCCAGTGAGATCTGACCTTATTTGTCATAATAGGACCTCAGAATGACATGCCTCAGCTCCTATTCGTTTACAAGGAACAATTGTCATTGATGAATTGTCATAGTTCAGCATCTGTTGGCAATATTTTCTTACAATGGAGTTCGGTTGTATCTAGAATATACACGTACCTTATTTAAGCGTTATGTTTCTAATAAAGTTATTCAATAAAGTCTTAAATTTTAAAAAATATTAAAAGATTAGGACCGCCACCTCATTACAACTGGGCCAACAAATAGCTACCATATAGCGATGACATTCACTCACTACTGACATGGACTAGAATCAAATCAATGACGCAGAGAGGGAAAATTCCCTGAGCCAAACACAATGATGTTTGAACATGTTCACATCAAGGAAAAACGTAATTTTATTATGCTATGAGTGCCAACTTCTTGGCAGAACCTCAGGAAAAACAATGACAATATTATAATGGATATTCAGGTTGTCAGGAAAAGTGGAAATACTTCAACCGCACACCATTTAAAAAAATATCCCCTGAAATAGAGAGGCCCGGAGTGTTGCCAAATGTGACTGCTGGTATCCTATAATGTAACTTGTGGATGACCTTTCTCTGCAATTGCAGGGTTAAGACAAGGCTGATCAGCTCACTGTAGGCTTTTTATTGAAGTGAACTCAGACAAGAATTAAATTTCATTCATGTATCAAGGAAGACAAGAGTATGAGCAAATATTATTGGCTATGGGGCAAATCCAATACTGGTACAAATTGCCAAGGGAGGATCTGCACCCAAGAGTATCTGTTTTACTTAAAAAAAAAAGACAAGACATTTTATATGCAAGTGAGGCAGGTTTAGTTTGTGGCAAGCTAGGATGTGAATCTACTCCACGCTAGCCTGACATACACTAACTGTCCATGCTGACACACATTAATGGTTCGTTAATGCACTTTAATTCTCTGACACAGTTCATGCACATCAGCAGGGTGGACATGGACAGTTAGAGCACAGCAGGCTATTGGGGGAGGGAGGGTAGAGAGAGAGATTCAAACCCCAGCTTGCCATGAACTAAATATTCACATAAATGTGCCAAAGCTTTCTGGCTTTGTATACTTTACCAAAACAGCTGTTGATTTCACAAAGTCTGAGCACCTCTGCTCTAGAATAATAATAGGACTTAATCCTGCAAATCTTTACTCATAGAAATAGTCTCATTTATTTCAGTGGGACTATATGTAAGGATGTGCAGGACGAGGCTTTCAGTGAGTCTGCACTCCACAATTTCTTTAGTAAATGTCCTTTGCACGTCGAGTTTCCTGTCAATCGTAATGAAGAAAGCAGCATTAAAAGTAAAGAAGTGAATACTAGCAAATCAATTAAAAATTCACTTGACAGGACATTAAAAGTATTTCAAAACATCTTGAAGGGACACAATGTTATTGTGTTGTGATATGTGTCATATGACAATGACACCGTACACGTGGATAATGTTTAAAAATGGCATGCTTGTATTCTAGTTTCAGACAGAGTACTGGGCAGATGGGTGATGTGGTTCAACCCCTTTACTGACCAGAGGTATGAGAACTATTGAAAGAACGTAGGACTCAGATCATAGGAGAGAGGGTTCCGCAATGCCTATCACTATTAGTTTTAATTCTCTTCTGATCCACAATGTATAACTTTTTGGAGGGTTGAGATAGTAAAAAAGCAAAATATGGCGTATTTTGATTATGATAATTTATGCTGTGAAACTGAACTGGAAACATATCCTCAATCTTTTGTCAATTCAAATCAATTCTTCTCTTCTATGAGTATTCAAAAATTAAAGAGAAGATCCAAATTTACATAATAATTAATGCATAATATATGTGCTATTCCTTTACATTTTAAGATTAGTGCCTTTCACTAGAAGGATTCATGAAACAATGACCATCATAAAACATCTTTGAAAAACACAACCCTCAATGAGTGCCATGGTTACTGGGGAAATATTTTATCTACACTTTGACTTTTTGGGGGCTCACTGCTCTGCTTTAAAAGCACACCCAACCTTGCTGTACCTGACTTCTCCCTCTACGATCATCCCTCCATCCATCTATTTCTCTCCCTACATCCTCTCCCGTTTCCTTCACCGTTACACCATTATTAGGGTGACCATACTTCCCAATGCGCAGGGCTGCCCCTGCTGTTTGCCTGAGCCCATCCCCCCATTCCTACGGGGCCGGCCCCAGCTGCTCGACCGAGACGCCCACTCCCCTAGACTGTTACTGGTCATTCAAACTATGCCGGACCGCACTCGAGGCTGTCACTGGAATTCTGCTGCCCCCGCCTCCCCCATTGAGGCTGTCGTTGGTTGATGGAACTCTGTCTTCCCCCCCAGGAACTGGAACCCTTCTTCCCCCACCTCCAGCCCAATCTCCCCCCTGCACGGGGTTGGCATCCCCGCTCGCCTCCCGCATGTTTCTCCACATTGCACCTCACTTTTTGACAAAAGTGGGCATTTGTCCCATTTTCTCTTGCCAATTTGATCAGCTGGCAACAGCAAATGGGACAAATGCCCTCTTTTGCCAAAAAGACAGGACAGCTGGGATAGGGCTTAAAAAAGGGACTGTCCCAGCCAAAACAGAACATATGGTCACCTTACCCATTGTACAAGTCACACCCTTCCACAAAATTAACAAATTAAAATCTTGACTCTATTGAAGTTGTTGGGAGTTTTGCCATTGATTTCAACGTGGCCAGGATTTCAACCCCTGTACTTCAGTGGAAATCAGCTAGTCACTATTCTCTATTCGGACCACTTTCTTGTATACTATATCTCTTCCCTCCCTCCTTTTGTCTTCCTTGTCTATTTAGACTGTAAACTCTCTAGAGCAGAGACTGTTTATGCACGTCTTCAGCACCTATCACAATGGACACTGATTCCGATTGGGGCACTGCTGGAATAAAAAAATAAAAAATATTATTTGTACTATGACCCTGAATTCCTATTTAGGAAAACCCTTAAGAAAAACCTTGTCTTTCTGGATAAATTCCTTCCAGTCTACCTAATTTCACCAAGTATGTGCAGACTACGTGCTGGACTCTGAGATAGGCATAGCATAAGAAATAAAAAGCAACAAAGAGAAAACTAAGACATGTTTCAATCAAAGATAAAGAACGAGCCTATGTACAACTGGAAGCTGAATACAGATAGTAGCATTCTGTTATAAGTAGCATTCTGACAAAACATAGAACTATGTATTAAACAATTTCTTCAAAAATTATCTAGACATCTTTAGAGACTTTCCATTCTTTATGGCTCCAATTTAGGAAAGCATTCTGTTCTTTTTCAGCACTCAGGCATGTGGAAATCCTATTGAAGTCAATGGGACTTAAGCATATGCCTTCGGTGCTTTCTTGTATAGAGATAGACGTAAGCATGTGCTTAAATATCTTCCTGAATCTGGGCCAGTATCAGGGCCGGCTCCAGGCACCAGCCTGGCAAGCAGGTGCTTGGGGCGGCCAACGGAGAGGGGCGGCACGTCAGGCTCTTCGGCGGCGGGTCCCTCACTCCCTCTCGGAGGGAAGGACCTGTCGCCGAATTGCCGCCAAAGACTGAAGCGGCAGCGGTTGTGCAGATCGTGATCGTGGCTTTTCTTTTTTTTTTGCTGCTTGGAGCGGCAAAAACCCTAGAGCCAGCCCTAGCCAGTATTAGTCTACTGTCAAGGTGCTGTTAGTTTGCTCAATTTCAGTATCTGTACCTGAAGTTATATATTCCATATACAGCATAACATCTTTAGAAGTAGTAAAAGTATAAGTACCTCATCCAATATCAATTCTCAACTTCACAAGGAACAAAAAAGTATTAACAAAGCCCAAAAGCACAAAGGCATTTTTACATCAATAAAAGTTCTGAGTCTTTTCACCAGAAGAGGTGAGTTATCAGGGGAAAATCCCAGAAAAAAATCTTTGTACTTAATTTCTCCAGTTTGTTGCACAGCTCAAAAAGCAATTTCTTTCATATACTAAGATGCAGGGAAATAGAACTGTGAATAGAGGTTTCTGACCCACATTTTTTCTTGATTGGAAGGGGGATAATAGCTAAAGAGGGGATAGAAGTATCTGTGGATATAAAATTTGCAACAGCCATACCTGTGTGGAAATATTGCAGCTGGTACCAGAAAGATTCTGGATATTCTATAGTATGACTATTTTTCCTTCTTAATTTAATGTCTATTACATCAATTTTTGCTTTGAGGATTTGATTTTCCTCATTCAGGAAAATAATTGCAACCCGTGAATTCCAGTTCTGAGATCTTCTCTCTCATACATGCAAGTCACGAGCCCCAGACTTGAGATGTTATCTTTTTGCAGTTGCACTTTCAAGTTGCAAATTTTCAAATCTATGGGGTTTTTATTTTTGCTATCATGTCAGAATATATTTTATGAGCCAAGTTGCCATAATTTTCATTGGGAAAAAGAACTAAATATTATGCCCCCAGAGCACACCATTCACTGCCTTCTTTCTGAGACACAATTTTGCAGAGCTCAAGAAAAAGGTGCCCTGATGCTCCAATTTTAGCACAAACTGATTGCAAAATAAAAATGAGAACTCATCATAAATTTATGGAGAGACAGTACAGAAACATTTGCAGAAAGGGGTCCAAACTATATATTAGAAATTCTGTATCTTCTCAAAGAAGATTTTCCAGCCAATAGAGAATGTCTGAAATGTACAGTACCTGACCCACCTTGACAGATTATCAGGTAATTTAGTTGTCCTGGTATCTGAAAATGATGGATCAGTAATACAGAAGAAATCACCTGAAATCACCATAGAGAACAACTGATCACCATCCTTTTTATAAACAGCCCTTAAATTATTTGAAGATGGTTTATCAGGTCCCCTCTCAGTCTTCTTTTCCCAAGATATATCCACTTTTGTAACTTTTCATCATAGGTCAGATTTTCTGAACATTTGTGTGTGTGTTGCTCCTCTCTGGACTCTCTCTCTCTAATTTGTCCATAACTTTCCTAAAGCATGGCACCCAAAATTGGACACAGTACTCCACCTGAGGCCTCATCAGTGCTAAGTGAAGCAGGACAATTACCTCCTGTGTCTTGCCTACAATACTCCTGTTAATACACCCCAGATTGATATTAGCCTTCTTTGCAATGGCAGCACATTGTTGTCTAGCCAGTTATTCACCATTTTGTAGTTGCACATTTGATTTTTCCTTCCTAAGTGCAGTTAGGGTGACCAGATGAGGGGAAGAAAATATCGGGACACTTGGGAGGGGGTGCCCGCTGGCTGGTTTTGCTCCATTTCAAAACAATTTTTTTTCGAAATCATGTAAGTTCCTATGAAACAGAAAATTAGGTTCCCACCCAGCTCTAGTTGCCACATACTATCATTTACTCATTGTGTTTCACTCTATCTTTTGTCCAAATAGAGTGTTCTGAACTGGGTAGCAAAAGATTCAATTGGATTGTCCACAGTGGGCATCATGGTTACAAGGTGAGCTGTGTTTAGACCTCTTTGTAGTCCCTCTCAAGTGCACTCCTCATGTGGCAGGCTTGGCTTCCTCCTTCTCTCTTAAGGGTGGAATTATTCAGTCCAGGAAGGCTTGGACTGCAACTCTGGGTTGTCCAAGCCACCCCTTGTTTACCAATCATATAAATTTAAGATGCCCAACTGTGCTTGGCACCTGCAAGAAAACCTCTCTCCAAGAACCTGTGCCCCGCAGCTGATTAAAATTACTCCAAATAGTTTTATCTAAACATACATATCATTTAGTCACATAAAGGAACATAACAAGGGGAGAAAAAGTTAAAAACAACAAAAGACCCGTATGTCTGTCTTACCTAATCTCATCCTTTCCTTGCCAGGTCTGAGAAATTCCACTCAGCCCAGGGCCTCTACTAGGTGGGACAGAGAGCCCTCCATCAGTTTCTCTCTTTCAGTATCTTTCCCTGAGCTCCTGCCAGCTTCCCACCCACGTTCCCTCGCTAGGCAGGGGGTTTTAACAATTTAATGTCCCTTTGATCCTAAACTCCAGCCTTGAGAAAATAAATTTGTTAACCTGACTGAACCCAAGTAGATAGGTCTCTTAAGGACCTTTGGTATTCTGTCGTTTTATTTCTAGCTTTTGCTCCCTTACACTCTACATAAGGCCTCCTTTGATTTAACTCCTTGTAGTCAGACAGAATAAGATGAACAGAGGTATATGCAATATCCATAAAAATAATAAGATTTCTCTTTCTTGGGCTAGAAGGTCACAAGGTATGATCTATTATGCAGATCTCATGCTGTGTTTTATAGGTTCATTGTTTGGCACATGTAAAGTCTAACAATATTAATAAGAGTCAGATATACAAAATAAATCCTTGATGAGGAGAACAATATCTCCCTGTGTGACCAAGAGATAAGTTTGTAATCATAATTATTTGCCAATGCTCTATCTGGAGCTGCTTTTGGAATTGGAATTTTAGAATTGGAGAGGTTGGAAGACATGCATCAAGCAGTTCTTGTCCACTTTTAGATTAGAATTTCTGCTCCTAGTAACCAAGGTGTCAGAAATTACCTCATGAATCAAGGGACCTTGCACTTGCGCTATGAGGAAGAGAGCTATGTATGGTCTTCTACATCTGTGGAAAATTCTTTACATCATTTATTCAATGCCCATTCATCCATTAGACTATGTGTTCTGTTCTGCTTCTCCCCTCATTCTGTGCTTCTGGAATATACTGTACTTTCTATATGGTGTTGTATTCAAAACTTCTATCTCCCCTCAGCTTTTCCTGCTCTAATCCCTTAGATGCTTGACTGTCAGATCTTACCATCACTGTTTGATTCCTCAAGTGTGGAAGACAGTTAAAATAATTTTTGTGTAGCATGAATTCCATCTGTTTCATGTAGAATTATTAAATATTGAGCAAAGCTGAATATTCCAGAGACTGTGAAAACTGAGAAAAGTTGACTAACACTTATGTCCTAACCTTCTGAGGGCCCAGTGATTACTACTTCTTGATGTCAATGACTGATAATTACATTTATTCTAGTTCTTGTTTTCTCAGACAATGTTGTAATAACTTCCTTGCATTTTACAATAACTCATAGGTACAAGGAACACTATATTTTCACAACACCTTATTTACTACAGAAGGAGAGATCTCTTGTGGTTTTCCACAAATAAGAATAAGATGTGTGTCCTGCAGGTATATCCTTGCCAACCAGTAATAATGCCCTTCTTTCAATAGTATCTACTGCTGCAGAGTGAGCATGGCAAACTTCTAGTGTGTTGCAGCGTTATTTTTTCCTGGAAGTTCGAGTAGAATTTGTTGATATTACTCAATCATTACTTTAAATATTGTATAAATGTTACTGCTTTAATCAGACTCCCCCAAAGACATTATTTGTTATCTTTAGGAATACAGGAATATGTTCATATAGGGAGGAAGAAGAAAACCAATCATATCCTGCCTCTAGGTCAAAGGTGTTCAAAATTGCATGTGTATTTTCATATTTCTTAAAAATAAAAAAAATGAATGCATATACCCTCAATGCTTATATTTATATAGCCTTTTTTGACTTCTTGAAGCAGAACTTTTAAACGGGTTAAGAACATGCCTGGTAGATAGGCATTAAGGCTATTTGCTATTTGTCTCTTTAAAGAAGTTAGGTTTCTAAGAACTTGTGATATGTACTAGAATTGCCTGCCTTAAAAGTTCATTTCTTCGAATAATAGGTATCACAGTTTCAGGGTAACTGAAACAACCTCTATCCCCTCCCCACATGGTCCATTCCAGGAGTGTCCATCCAGCCAAGTCTCAGGACTCCAGTCATCACCCTTCTCTGGAGTGACTCTTGTCACACTGGCTGCACGTACTCAGCGGCCAGGTGCTTTGCCTCAACCTCCCACCCCCCCATAAACGTCTCCCTCTTACTCTCACAGATATTGTGGAGTACACAACAAGCAGTAATAACGATGGGAATATTGGTTTCGCTGAGGTCTAACCGAGTCAGTAAACTGCACCAGCGTGCTCTAAATGTCCCAACGCACATTCTACCACCATTCTGCACTTGCTCAGCCTATAGTTGAGCTGCTCCTTACTACTGTCCAGACTTCATGAGCCATGGGAGCAAGGGGTAGGCTGGGGTAGGTGCGACCGCACGGTGCTGCCGACTGGGAGAGCAGCCTGAGGCAGAAGCCTCCAGCTGGCATGATATTCCAGGCAGGACTGAATCTCCATTAGATGAAACTTAAAGAAGAAAATGACCTGGAGTCATTTCCATTTTTGTCCAGGCGCCCCCGACCGAGCTCACCGAGGCCAGCCAGGAGCACCCATGGGACGACGATGACAACAACTGTTAGCAGTCGTATTGTACCGTCCGCCATCCGCAAGGCAAGGGGATGCTGCTGTGTAGCACTGCAGTACTGCGTCTGCCAGCAGCACCCAGGAGACATATGGTGATGGTGAGCTGAGCGGGCTCCACGCTTGCTGTGGTATGTCGTCTGCACGGGTAACCCAGGAAAAAAGGCGAGAAACGAGTTTTTGCCATTGCTTTCACAGAGGGAGGGAGGAAAGGAGGAAAGGAGGGGGGGGCCTCACAACATGTACCTACAACCACCCGTGACAATGTTTCTGCCCCATCAGGCATTGGGAGCTCAACCCAGAATTCCAATGGACAGTGGAGACTGCGGGAACTGAGGGATAGCTCTGAAAGTCGACACTCATCTCGGTACTGTGGACGCACACCGCCGACTTAATGCACTTAGTGAGGACACACACCATTAACTGTATCAAATCGATTTATAAAAAAAATCGACTTATTAAATTGACCTAATTTCATAGTGTAGACATACCCTCAGTTCATGAGTTAAAATACTGGTGTTGGTGAAAAGGGGCTTATTGGTTGGGTTGATTTCACACTTGGTAAATTATTTTCTGGTTTAGGAGTCAGAAGTATCTGCTTTGCTGGCATAATTTTTCCTGTGACTGTTTTTAACTGATAGCAAAGGGGCCTCGATCCTGAATCAGGAAAATACTTAAGCACTTGCTTAAGTCCATCTCAATTCAAGAAAGCACTCAAGTTGTGCTTAACTTTCAGCACATGTTGAAGTGCTTGTCCAAGTAAGTATGCTTTACTGAATCAGGGCCTAGGATGGCCACTTTGTTAGCGTATTATATATTGAACTAAATACCAAATAATACAATCTAAATTCAGACTCAGTTCACTTGCAATGGATGTGCACGCACTTCCACCATGTTTGAATTTGACCCTCTATGCATATTAAAAACATAAGAGAATCCAAACTCACTCTGATTTAAGAAACAACATCTTTGCACTGCAAGGGTAGCAGGATCGTGGGATGTGCTGGGATGGAAAGCAGAATGGCAATGGCTGAGAAGAAGGTCCCTAGAACCATCCTGCCTGTGTCGATCTACCTGGGTTTTTATAAGGTTGCCGACCACTCTGGTATCTGAGCACCCTCTGCAAAAATTAAACATATTAGACATACACTCACACATTATTTACTTAAATATATGTCTGGTTATGTTGTTTACCTCAGAGCAGTGAAGTAACTAGCAATTTACAGTCTGAACACACCTTGTCAAACTGTTGCCCAGCTCACAGCGAGGCCTTAATCTCACAAGACAAGCATGTCACTAACACGGTATGATCACTAACAGTGGGTGCAGCAGTCAGATCTAAAGATCTAGCTATATTTTAATAAAGGGCCTGCTGAAGTACCATAAAAATACTACTAGTTCCTAAGAAATATTATCACCAGGAAATTAAAACTGTTTTGAACCTGGGATATGTCTGCTTACACCTATGCCTCTAAGGTCTGCAGAAGAGGATATTAAAATCCAGAGGCATTTAGTTGTTTACTTATTGTTAATATATGGTACTGTGGAGAACCTCAATCTCTTGTTTTATATATATACATATTACACACAGAAATCTATCTTATAACATTATTAAGGTTGAGAAGTCAGGTACTCAAGTTAGGAAATAACAGAATTTTGCATGTGCAACCTTAACTCAGCCCCCTTATGTTTATGCATTATGATACAGTGGTTACATTACAGGATCACATACTATTTTGTCCCACAGGAACTCTGCTTCCTTCACTTCAACAGGATTGACCTGCTCTTGGAATAAATGAGGGCTGTGCAGCAAAGGAGGCTGTTGTCTAGAAAGCCATCTGACAAAAATCTATCTTTCAACCCTCAATATATTTCCATAGAGACAAGCCTATTCATGCAAGCTCTGCAGCATTCACCAAGATTTTACACTCAGAGTCCAACTGGGCAACTGTCACTAATGCTGGTGAAGAGTCAGTGGCACTACATGCATAAGTAAGTGCTGGCCAGCAGGAGTAAGGGTTGTTATAGTATGTCTCTAGAGCGATTATCTAGGTTAATATGCAAATATAGCTTCAATAAATAAAAGGGTACATTTTTAGAATAAAGGTGTTTTGTTTTTTGAAGGACTTTTTGGGTAGATTATTTAATTGGTTTTCTGGGAGTTCAAATGGTAATACTGTACCCAAGGAAATGTGCTGAAAAGTAGGTCAATTATTCTAACTATAACCAGACAAGTAATTTAAGGGAAGATTAGCTCTTTTCAGATTATGGTTTAAATTTTTAAGCTGTTAGTGGGGAAAAAAACACAAGGTTTCTAAGCAATGTATTAAAGAAACAGTTCAATGCACCTTGCTCACTGCTTTAGCTGTTGGTATTTGCTTGAGCTATCCCCTGCAGCTATGTCATATCAGCGTAAGATTTATGTAGCTCTCACAATCTGAGCAGTATTGGTCAGTTATACAGTTGGATAGGAGACCCCTGAGGAAAACCCAGAGTGCTTCATAAAGTCTAGGGTTGGTTTTCAAGGCTGATTCCCTGGAAATAGGATTAAGTACATTTATAGCACTCTAATTTAATTTATAGTAATCTCCATATGCACTCAAAATGTAATGTAACCCCCTATTTGAGATCCACCAGCTTCTGGAGCTCTGGTCTGAGCCTCTAGGAGGCACTACCAAAAAGACTACAAATAAGATGGATGTCAAAAGCATTCTGACTCCATTTCCAGAATGCTTGTGGTCAGGGGTGGGGACAGAAGAAAACAAACACCTTATGGGGCCAACAGGGAGCCTTCTGCCTGGGGTGATCTAAACAAGCAGCACACTGGACCAATGACAAGCCAGAGCTGCACAGTCCCCAGCAAGTTAACAGGGCAAGGGACAGCCTCGTTTTACACAAAGAAAGATAGGTTTGAGTTTGGAAACTGTGAGAGAGCCCGCCTGGCTTAGGGAGTCGTCGTTGAATTCTCTCTTCCCATAAAGGGAGGATTTTTTTGGCTCTGCTCTGAGATTTTAGGTGCATGGATCAGGCAGCTCCAGCACTACAGTGACCAGCATCTTGGGGCTGGGGGAGCACCAAAGGGGGAAATAGAGCTCCAACCTGGTATTAGCAACCAAAAACTACCTGAGACTCCAGAAAGATGCCAGACTAGGGACACCAGCAAACACAGTTGGAGTCAGGAGATGACCCTGCCCCATCTAGAAAAAGGAAGGTTTAAGCTAGCCAATACTCCAGCCCTGCAACACTCCCTTGGAGGAGACCCAACCTCCACCATGCCATCTGCCTCAGAAAGGTGCCAGGGATTTGTATTATTTACAGATTATTAATAAACCTTAATCCCTTCCTTCCTCAGATCCTATTTCCCTGTAAATTCCTCCCCCCGCCCACTCCCAGTTACACTGTTATTTTAGAGCAGTATTTTTTGTTGGTATTTGTTTTATTTGCATTTTTTCCCCTGTGGGCTTTACACTCCTTGCCAGCTTGTGGTATAATAATTGATTTCTCAAGGGTCAGCATCCCTGTGTGTCTGTCACAGTAAAGAGTCACTGAGTGGAGGCACAAGGTGTCAAGAAAAAGAACTCAGAACCTGACCCCACAAGGATAGATTCCAAATATTGGTGATAACAAACACAAGGGAGAGAAGAGGTAGAGAAACGTCTACATCAGGGGTCTCAAAGTCCCGGCCCATCCATGGCCCAAGAACCTCCTCACTGTGGCCCGCAGAGGAGAGACCCATGCAGCCACGGTGCTGGCAATGCCTGCTGCAGGCACTGCCCCCCACAGCTGTCATTGGCTGGGTGAGAGGGACAGAGACACCATCACTAGTTGCTGGGCAGAGTCAGCCATGGAGGCAGCATCACTTTTTCCCCACAATGCATATAAACAAACAACTATCTGATGTACACCTTGCTGCAATCCTGAAGGTTTCAACTGCTCAGTCACTGAGGCCAAACATAACAAACTGACAGAACTGAAGCACTGCCAGGTGTCTGGCAAACACTAAAAACTCTCTGGCAGGCCAAGAATTGTTTAAAGTGGTATGACAGTTTTATTATTTCTAAGAAATCTGAAATAAAAAATACAATATAAACATTTTCTTTTCTGAACAGCATCTGCACTGACATTATTGGTCCGCTGGGAAGATTTGAGGACTGGCACTGGCCCTAAGATAAATTGAGTTTGAGACCCCTGGTCTACACAAACGGGAATGAAATTATCTCCTCTGCCTTTTCACACTGGGCTACTTCTCTGTAGATGCCTACAGCAGTCCCTACATTGTGTGTTTTTAAGTTGTTTCAATATAGACTGCATCAGTGTATCTGCAGTTGTTTTTTTGTTAGACCAGATAGTGAAAATGATGATTGCATGGTAAATGGGTATCTGGATAACTAGGTTTGAATAGGTTTCAGGGTAGCAGCCGTGTTAGTCTGTATCCGCAAAAAGAACAGGAGTACTTGTGGCACCTTAGAGACTAACACATTTATTAGAGCATTAGGTTTGAATAATCAGTGGTCTCAAATATGAATTAAAGTGAATACTTAAAATTAAAACGAACATAATGGTCATGAAAGATACCAGGTCGGCAGCACTTGAACTAGAATTAATGTTCAGTCCCTATGTCCATTCCTCTCTGCTGAGACCGTTCCTCCAAAAGTCTGAGGGGATTTGTGATGTGCACATTTTTCCAATGGAAATTGCTGAAGAACACCAACACAGTTTTTGCACAGGCCTCTACATGGCCATCAGATGGTTACAGCTTCAGTCACTAAAGACCTGAGACAGAGCCACACAGTCCTCCCATAATATCCCAGTGCTGCTACAAGCAGTTTTTAGACTCAGGCTGTCTCTGCTCTGACCATTATAAAAAAGCCCTATGAACACCCCGGCTGAAAATGTACTAACCACTCTAAGAAAGACATTTTACAGATATAGCAGCAATGACCTGTACAAAAGTTTATGCAGTCTCAATTCAGTCTTAGAATGAAGCAGTTACATTCACAACTATTAAGGCAATATATGAAATTCCTTGTCCTTAACTCATCTCATTCAGTCAGCCAAATCAAAACACTTTTATTCTAATCAGGCAGCATAATGCATTTAACAGCAACCCCCAAAGAAGATATAAATCACCACCTTCTACTTTAACGGAGGAAGAAAGTCTGTGATTTTGTGATTAGCCATACATGTCACCCAGTGGGGAGGGTTTCTTATGGAAGGGATGACTCACAAGGAAATAAAACACAACTCTGCTCACAGCTGAGGAGGAGTAAGTATTGCATGTAGAATCAGGTCTAGAGTAAAAGATGCATAAAAAAACACTAAGCAATACAATTTGGTTTAAAAAACACAGCAGTAGATTGTGTCCTATAGCTGTGAGGATGCCTTGGGACCCTGATGGAAGAACACAATCATAGGTTAAGGTGAGCAAGGAAACTACTCCATCATACAGGGCTGGCTCCAGAATTTCTGCCGCCCCAAGCAAAAAAAAAAAAAGACGCGATTGGCGGTGGCAGTTCAGTGGCAGGTCCTTCGCTCCTAGAGGGAGTGAGGGAACTGCCGCCCCCGAATTGCCGCAGGTGCCATCCCTCTCCTTTGGCCGCCCCAAGCACCTGCTTGTTAAGCTGGTGCCTGGAGCCGGCCCTGTCATCATATCACCCTAAAAAGTCACAAACAACTCCCAAGGGGCAGAGAGATTGCAGAATGATTTTAGATAGTTCATGATATACAGAATATTGCACAAAATCAGAACAGTCTCTCATATAAATTGTCTTCTGATCGTTTACTGTTAATAATAATTGCTTAGCAGTACTCCCACTTTGACTTGATGTACAACTGAATACTGATGTTTCAAGATTAATTCATACTATTACTGCTAGTAGAATGAAAGGTGTTTTAATAGACTAAAATTACCAGGAAAGGTGGGTGTGGGTGTGTGGGGGGAGAGAAATGACTGAAGATACAATAACAGAATGCACACTGGAATGTCAGTGCCCTGTGAAAAATCAAATTTATCAACTTATCACAAGTAATTACAGAGAAACAACCTGGTCTGAAAAAGTTAAGTGTGCACAATGGATCATTTCATTCCAGCTTGTGTAGATATTAAGTATCTTAAGGTATCCATTTAGAAACATGACTTCAGTCATTAAAAAAAAACAGTATTAAACACATAAGACCCAAGCCTATAATGCTTATTCATGCAAGTAGACTCTGACTTCAATGGAACTGCTCGCATGAATAAGGATTACATCAGTAAAGGTTTGCAGAGTAATAGCGGTATTTCCAACCATTTTCTAGCATTTCTGAAGTGTTATGTTAAAGCTGAGTCTTAAGAATTAATGGATAAAGAAATCAAAACTTCCCAAGAGTCTTTTAATGGAGATACAAAAGCTATTGTGGCATAGTTCTAATATATGTAATATTAAGTAACTAGAACATTCTAAAGCCAGATGGCCTGAACTTTCAAATACGGCCACTCATTTAAGGTGCCTCAATATTTGGATGCCCAACTTTAGAAATTCTGCAAACCCACAGCATCAACTGACATCAATAGGACATGCAAGCACTCAACGAGAAACTACAGGCCAGTCAGCCTCACCTCAGTCCCTGGAAAGCAGGTCCTCAAGGAATCAATTATGAAACACTTAGAGGAGAGGATAGTGATCAGTAACAGTCAGCATGGATTCACCCAGGGGAATCATGCCTGACTAACCTAATTGCCTTCTATGATGAGATAACTGGCTCTGTGGATGAGGGGAAAGCAGTGAACGTGTTATTCCTTGACTTTAGCAAAGCTTTTGATACGGTCTCCCACAGTATTCTTGCCGCCAAGTTAAAGAAGTATGGGCTGGATGAGTGGACTGTAAGGTGGATAGAAAGCTGGCTAGATAGTCGGGCTCAACAGGTAGTGATCAATGGCTCCATGTCTAGTTGGCAGCCGGTTTCAAGCGGAGTGTCCCAAGGGTCGGTCCTAGGGCCGGTTTTGTTTAATATCTTTATTAATGATCTGGAAGATGGAGTGGACTGCACTCTCAGCAAGTTTGCAGATGACACTAAACTAGGAGGCATGGTAGATACACTAGAGGGTAGGGATCGGATACAGAGGGACCTAGACAAATTAGAGGATTGGGCCAAAAAAAAACTGATGAGGTTCAACAAGGACAAGTGCAGAGTCCTGCACTTAGGATGGAAGAATCCCATGCACTGCTACAGACTAGGGTCTGAATGGCTAGGTAGCAGTTCTGCAGAAAAGGACCTAGGGGTCACAGTGGACGAGAAGCTGGATATGAGTCAACAGTGTGCTCTTGTTGCCAAGAAGGCTAGCGGCATTTTGGGCTGTATAAGTAGGGGCATTGCCAGCAGATCGAGGAACATGATCGTTCCCCTTTATTCGACATTGGTGAGGCCTCATCTGGAGTACTGTGTCCAGTTTTGGGCCCTACACTATAAGAAGGATGTGGAAAAATTGGAAAGAGTCCAGCGGAGGGCAACAAAAATGATTAGGGGTCTGGAGCACATGACTTATGAGGAGAGGCTGAGGGAACTGGGATTGTTTAGTCTCCAGAAGAGAAGAATGAGGGGGGATTTGATAGCAGCCTTCAACTACCTGAAGGGGGGTTCCAAAGAGGATGGAGCTCGGCTGTTCTCAGTGGTGGCAGACGACAGAACAAGGAACAATGGTCTCAAGTTGCAGTGGGGGAGGTCCAGGTTGGATATTAGGAAACACTATTTCAATAGGAGGGTGGTGAAGCACTGGAATGCGTTACCTAGGGAGGTGGTGGAGTCTCCTTCCTTGGAGGTCTTTAAGGCCCGGCTTGACAAAGCCCTGGCTGGGATGATTTAGTTGGGAATTGGTCCTGCTTTGAGCAGGGGGTTGGACTAGATGACCTCCTGAGGTCCCTTCCAACCCTGATATTCTATGATTCTATGAACACCTCTGCAAAACCAGCCCAAGGCGTCTGAAGTTTGGAACCAAAATATTGAAGCACCACAAGTCAGTCGCCACTTTTGAAATTTTTGTCTTTATTAGTACACCTCTACCCTGATATAACGCTGCCCTCCGGAGCCAAAAAATCTTACCGTGTTATAGGTGAAACCGCGTTATATCTAACTTGCTTTGATCCGTGAGAGCGCGCAGCCCCACCCCCTGGAGCTCTGCTTTACCATGTTATATCTGAATTCATGTTATATTGGGTCGCGTTATATCGGGGTAGAGGTGTACTAGGAAAATTTACTCTGTATTGGCCTCATCCAGAACCCCCTGAAGTCCACAGAAAGGCCTGTACTGGCTTCAGTGGACTTTGAGTCAGACTCTATGCGATACATACATATGTAGGAGGCTCATACCCCAGTACATAAAATAACCTGGGCATTTTAGATCAATGATTTTAAACACATAGCTTTTGAGCCACAAAGCAGATTTTCAGGGGTTGTCAAGGTGACCAGAAATCTAGTGTCTCACTTCAGCTGTCCAGGACATACATGCATTAGGACAGTGGTCCCAAAACTTTATTGGTTCACATACAACAGTCTTAAAACACTGATGCTTTATGTACCACATGCAAGTTTCTCCTTTTTGTGCAACATTTATTTTAGGGCTTAACAGGCTTAAAATAAGTGTTTCTGGACTCTATAGGATAACAAATGCCTAAGGAAGCCTAAAATGTTCAGTAATAATATCCTTTTGAAATATTTGAGGTTGTTAGGGAGTGAATCAAAAAGAAACACAATGTAAAAGCTGTTTTTTATGTCTTTCATGTTGCTCAGATTACAGGAAACACTTAATATGCCATAAATTATGTCTTGATATATTTTGGTATACCACTAAACTACATCAATGGCTTGATTTTTTTAAAATTTGTCTAATTTAAATGAAAAATTCTTGCTAATTCTGATCTGGATTATTGTTGAATATGCCAAAGTTTGCTTTGCTTCCCTTTTTACAAAATTAGATCAAGAAAAATACAAAACATTGAGTAGCTCTCAAAGAAAATGAAAAAGTGCCATTAAATGAAAAGAGTGTGCTTACTTAGTTACTTTAGGTCATTTGAGATATTGGTGCACTAAAGTTCCAGTACTGCATTAAGATTCATCCTGTATTTGATTTTAATGTCAAGTATCAGGGGGTAGCCGTGTTAGTCTGTATCTACAAAAACAACAAGGAGTCTGGTGGCACCTTAAAGACTAACAGATATCTGTTAGTCTTTAAGGTGCCACCAGACTCCTTGTTGTTTTTGTAG